>NW_026967600.1:437500-543380 GCF_028390025.1 Pseudophryne corroboree | reverse complement strand
GAGAAAGGGGGGAGTCTGTAACCTGTGCCCGGGGAAAGGGGGGAGCCTGTAACTGTGCCCGGGGAGGAAAGGGGGGAGCCTGTAACTGTGCCCGGGAGAAAGGGGGGAGCCTGTAACTGTGTCCGGGGGAAAGGGGGAGAGCCTGTAACTGTGTCTGGGGGAAAGGGGGGAGCCTGTAACTGTGTCCGGGGGAAAGGGGGGAGCTTGTAGACTGTGTCTGGGGGGGAAAGGGGGGAGCCTGTAACTGTGCCGGGGGAAAGGGGGGGAGCCTGTAACTGTGTCCTGGGGGAAAGGGGGGAGCCTGTAACTGTGCCCGGGGAAAGGGTGGACCTGTAACTGTGTCCGGGGGAAAGGGGGGAGCCTGTAACTGTGTCCGGGGGAAAGGGGAGCCTGTAACTGTGCCCGGGGGAAAGGGGGAGCCTGTAACTGTCACGGGGGAAAGGGTCGGGAGCCTGTAACTGTGTCACGGGGAAAGGGGGAGCCTGTAACTGTGCCCGGGGGAAAGGGGGAGCCTGTAACTGTGCCCGGGGGATAGGGGGAGCCTGTAACTGTGTCTGGGGAAAGGGGGGAGCCTGTAACTGTGTCAAGGGGAAAGGGGGGAGCCTGTAACTGTGCCCGGGGGATAGGGGGAGCCTGTAACTGTGCCCGGGGGATAGGGGGAGCCTGTAACTGTGTCAGGGGGGAAAGGGGGGAGCCTGTAACTGTGTCTGGGGAAAGGGCGGAGAGCCTGTAACTGTGTCCGGGGGAAAGGGAGGAGCCTGTAACTGTGTCTGGGGGAAAGGGAGGAGCCTGTAACTGTGTCTGGGGGATAGGGGGGAGCCTGTAACTGTGCCCGGGGGATAGGGGGAGCCTGTAACTGTGTCCGGGGGAAAGGGAGGAGCCTGTAACTGTGTCTGGGGGAAAGGGGGGAGCCTGTAACTGTGTCCGGGGGAAAGGGAGGAGCCTGTAACTGTGTCTGGGGGAAAGGGAGGAGCCTGTAACTGTGTCTGGGGGATAGGGGGGAGCCTGTAACTGTGCCCGGGGGATAGGGGGAGCCTGTAACTGTGTCCGGGGGAAAGGGAGGAGCCTGTAACTGTGTCCGGGGGAAAGGGGGGAGCCTGTAACTGTGCCTGGGGGAAAGGGGGGAGCCTGTAACTGTGTCTGGGGGAAAGGGGGGAGCCTGTAACTGTGCCCGGGGGAAAGGGGGGAGCCTGTAACTGTGCCCGGGGGAAAGGGGGGAGCCTGTAACTGTGCCCGGGGAAAGGGGGGAGCCTGTAACTGTGCCTGGGGGAAAGGGGGGAGCCTGTAACTGTGTCCGGGGGAAAGGGAGGAGCCTGTAACTGTGTCTGGGGGAAAGGGGGGAGCCTGTAACTGTGTCTGGGGGAAATGGGGGAGCCTGTAACTGTGTCCGGGGAAAGGGGGGAGCCTGTAACTGTGTCTGGGGGAAAGGGGGGAGCCTGTAACTGTGTCCGGGGGAAAGGGAGGAGCCTGTAACTGTGTCTGGGGGAAAGGGAGGAGCCTGTAACTGTGTCTGGGGGAAAGGGAGGAGCCTGTAACTGTGCCTGGGGGAAAGGGGGGAGCCTGTAACTGTGTCCGGGGAAAGGGGGGAGCCTGTAACTGTGTCCGGGGGAAAGGGAGGAGCATGTAACTGTGTCTGGGGGAAAGGGAGGAGCCTGTAACTGTGTCTGGGGGAAATGGAGGAGCCTGTAACTGTGCCTGGGGGAAAGGGGGGAGCCTGTAACTGTGTCTGGGGGAAATGGAGGAGCCTGTAACTGTGCCTGGGGGAAAGGGGGGAGCCTGTAACTGTGTCCGGGGGAAAGGGAGGAGCCTGTAACTGTGTCTGGGGGAAAGGGGGGAGCCTGTAACTGTGCCTGGGGGAAAGGGGGGGAGCCTGTAACTGTGCCTGGGGGAAAGGGGGGAGCCTGTAACTGTGTCTGGGGGAAAGGGGGGAGCCTGTAACTGTGTCCGGGGAAAGGGGGGAGCCTGTAACTGTGCCCGGGGGAAAGGGGGGAGCCTGTAACTGTGCCTGGGGGATAGGGGGAGCCAGTAACTGTGTCCGGGGAAAGGGGGGAGCCTGTAACTGTGCCCGGGGGAAAGGGGGGAGCCTGTAACTGTGTCCGGGGAAAGGGAGGAGCCTGTAACTGTGTCTGGGGGAAATGGAGGAGCCTGTAACTGTGCCTGGGGGAAAGGGGGGAGCCTGTAACTGTGTCCGGGGGAAAGGGAGGAGCCTGTAACTGTGCCTGGGGGAAAGGGGGGAGCCTGTAACTGTGCCTGGGGGAAAGGGGGGAGCCTGTAACTGTGCCTGGGGGAAAGGGGGGAGCCTGTAACTGTGCCTGGGGGAAAGGGGGGAGCCTGTAACTGTGCCCGGGGAAAGGGGGGAGCCTGTAACTGTGTCCGGGGGAAAGGGGGGAGCCTGTAACTGTGCCTGGGGGATAGGGGGAGCCTGTAACTGTGTCCGGGGAAAGGGGGGAGCCTGTAACTGTGCCTGGGGGAAAGGGGGGAGCCTGTAACTGTGTCCGGGGGAAAGGGAGGAGCCTGTAACTGTGCCTGGGGGAAAGGGGGGAGCCTGTAACTGTGCCTGGGGGAAAGGGGGGAGCCTGTAACTGTGTCCGGGGAAAGGGAGGAGCCTGTAACTGTGCCCGGGGGAAAGGGGGGAGCCTGTAACTGTGCCCGGGGGAAAGGGGGGAGCCTGTAACTGTGCCCGGGGGAAAGGGGGGAGCCTGTAACTGTGTCCGGGGGAAAGGGGGGAGCTTGTAACTGTGCCCGGGGGAAAGGGGGGAGCCTGTAACTGTGCCAGGGGGAAAGGGAAGAGCCTGTAACTGTGCCCGGGGGAAAGGGGGAGCCTGTAACTGTGCCCGGGGGAAAGGGGGGAGCTTGTAACTGTGCCCGGGGTATAGGGGGGAGCTTGTAACTGTGCCCGGGGTATAGGGGGGAGCTTGTAACTGTGCCAGGGGGAAAGGGGGGAGCCTGTAACTGTGCCCGGGGGAAAGGGGGGAGCTAGTAACTGTGCCCGGGGGAAATGGGGGAGCTTGTAACTGTGTCCAGGGGAAAGGGGGGAGCTTGTAACTGTGCCCGGGGTATAGGGGGGAGCTTGTAACTGTGCCCGGGGTCTAGGGGGGAGCTTGTAACTGTGCCAGGGGGAAAGGGGGGAGCCTGTAACTGTGCCCGGGGGAAAGGGGGGAGCTAGTAACTGTGCCCGGGGGAAATGGGGGAGCTTGTAACTGTGCCCGGGGGAAAGGGGGGAGCCTGTAACTGTGTCCGGGGGAAAGGGGGGAGCCTGTAACTGTGTCCGGGGGAAAGGGGGGAGCCTGTAACTGTGTCCGGGGGAAAGGGGGGAGCCTGTAACTGTGCCCGGGGGAAAGAGGGGAGCCTGTAACTGTGCCCGGGGGAAAGAGGGGAGCCTGTAACTGTGTACGGGGGAAAGGGGGGAGCTTGTAACTGTGTCCGGGGGAAAGGGGGGAGCCTGTATCTGTGCCCGGGGGAAAGGGGGAGCCTGTAACTGTGTCCGGGGGAAAGGGGGGAGCCTGTAACTGTGTCCGGGGGAAAGGGGGGAGCCTGTAACTGTGCCCGGGGGAAAGGGGGGAGCCTGTATCTGTGCCCGGGGGAAAGGGGGGAGCCTGTATCTGTGCCCGGGGGAAAGGGGGGAGCCTGTATCTGTGCCCTGGGGAAAGGGGGGAGCCTGTAACTGTGCCCGGGGAAAGGGGGGAGCCTGTAACTGTGCCCGGGGAAAGGGAGAACCTTGTAACTGTGTCCGGGGGGAAGGGGGGAGCCTGTAACTGTGCCTGGGGGTAAGGGAGGAGATTGTTCCTGTGCCCGGGGGATAGGGGAGAGCCTGTAACTGGGACCGGGGGAAAGGGGGGAGTCTGTAACTGTGCCTGGGGCAAAGGGGGGAGCCTGTAACTGTGCCCGGGGGAAAGGGGGGAGCCTGTAACTGTGCCTGGGGGAAAGGGGGGAGCCTGTAACTGTGTCCGGGGGAAAGGGGGGAGCCTGTAACTGTGTCCGGGGGAAAGGGGGGAGCCTGTAACTGTGCCTGGGGGAAAGGGGGGAGCCTGTAACTGTGTCCGGGGGAAAGGGGGGAGCCTGTAACTGTGCCCGGGGGAAAGGGGGGAGCCTGTAACTGTGTCCGGGGGATAGGGGGGAGCTTGTTACTGTGCCCGGGGGAAAGGGGGGAGCCTGTAACTGTGTCTGGGGGAAAGGGGGGAGCCTGTAACTGTGACCGGGGGAAAGGGGGGAGCCTGTAACTGTGTCTGGGGGAAAGGGGGGAGCTTGTTACTGTGCCCGGGGGAAAGGGGGGAGCTAGTAACTATGTCCGGGGGAAAGGGGGGAGCCTGTAACTGTGTCTGGGGGAAAGGGGGGAGCTTGTTACTGTGCCCGGGGGAAAGGGGGGAGCTTGTAACTAACCCCTCCCTATTCGCTATTATCCGGAGAAATTGAGTTACTAATAATTACATCTAAGGCGTGCCTCCACCCAAGTGATTTAAGAGTTGAGCTTGCTTGGGAAAGCCCGTAGTATTAAGTTATACTATCTTGTAATACCTTAACAGTTATACAATATTTATATTTAGATTACAATTACCTATTACAGTTGTTATTGTCTTTCAGACCTGTTCCGGCAATCTTCTTCAAACTTCGAATATCCAGGTAAGGTTATCAAGTAATATTAACACACCACCACTTTTATAGATACCAAATAGTATTATTTATGTTCACATTTACATATCTATATTAACATATTCTTAATATTCTACCATCGGTCTATACAAGAGGTTATGCATGCAATTACACTCAAATATTTAAAACCGGTTATATATAAAAAAAACTTGAGTTATCAAGAGTACCACTAGTATGGCAGTGTACGCAAGGTAAGTACTTGTTTTGGTCCCTTCAATATAATCCAATTTTGGGTTGGTGCACACGTTGGGGCCCTTGAAGATAGATGAAATCTCCGGTGTGTGGAATTTACACTTATATATCCATAGTCTGTTAAATAACTATAGGGATAAGTCTGGTTATCCTCTCCCAGGTAAATTTCACTAGTCTCAATGGTCTCCTTGAATATAGTAGCAGCTCCCTATAAACTCCTGAAGTTGCAAAACAAATCCTCACCCTGAGAAATTATCTTTCCCGGTAGCCACTTTATGCTACAATATAACTAATGTAGTGTTGAGTGATACAGTTGCATAGGGTGGTCTTTAAGGACCTCTTGTATTTTGGTCCAGACTAGTATATGTATATAGTTTGTATATAGTTCTATTTAATGTCTATCAGGGATATAAGTCAATAAGCTTTCACACATAGCTCGATAGCTTAGATCAACCTCTGCGCAGCTATTCCTCAGAGGAGATGCACTATACCAGTGTGTAATATTCCTTTATCGTTCTGGGGATATCAGAGGGTAGATTGCGATTACACTGGCTGTAATTAGGCTGTACTGTCTATGAAGCTGAGCGGTGAACCAGCTCAGTAACAATGTGATGCTTAAAGGTGCAGTCTCCCTATGACTATACACCTATCCTCACTACCCAGGACAATGCTGATGGGTATTAATATTCAATCCTCCCCCTACTGGGCGGCTCCCCAGCGGCTACTCACACCTCTTGGATGGGGATTGGAGACATCCGGCAGACAGATCCTCCCCCTGGGCGACTTCAGCAGGAACTTATCTGGAGGTGCGTCTCTCTATGACATCAGATACCTCCTGTCCTTAATGATCTCCGGTGCCTTGAAAGGATCAGAGGTGACTCCGGAACAGGTAATTATATTCTGCTTCATACGATCCCTGGCTCCGGGTCCCACCATCAGCATCCGTCATCCGCAGCTCCTTCCTCTCATCACCGTCGATCCCTCTCTCTCCCTCTGGCAATTACCTTCGGCCGTTACTTTTCCCCCGTCCTCCTGCACCACCAACCGCCTCTCTCCCTCGTGCTGTGTCTTGCTTTCTTCACCTCCGGACAGCACGTTCCCCTCTGTCCTACTCATACACATCAGCTAACCACTGAATAATGATCATAATGATCAGCAATGCAGAAGGGACATGAGAACAGTGACATGGATCTCAAATCACCCACAATTAGTATACATTATATTATACAATTATACATTAGCATTTTATACACAGGGTTACACTCTCCCCCTGGGGAACCCACTGATTACAACAGTGGTGATCACCACCGATGTGATTGATAAATCACCCCTTCCCTTGGAAAATGAACTAGTGATTATAACCAAAATAGGGCCAAGTCATCACTACGCTGGGATGTAACACTAAGGGAATGTTTGTGGGCACCCCTAATTGCTCATAGGTAAATATCTTTGGGGGCCGCCGTTCCCTTCGTTCCCTTTGAGGATGGGGGGTATCCTCCTTCTCCAATCCATTATTGCTGTCTTCACTGAAAGAAATATCCTCATATACTAGCCGGTCTTCACTCCCCCTCCCCCATTCCTCAATATTCTCCCCTTCTCCCCATTCATCTATTGGAACAGCGTTGGGAGATATCTGAGAGAGGTAATTTTCACTAACAGCGTTCGGACTCGTGGATACAGAAGCAGACTCAGGATCTTTATAATAATTACCGGATCCCAACCCATCTTCGCTCAAAATATTCCCTTCTTCATTGTCCTCCAGTTCCATCGGTGGAGGAGATATATCCATTGTATTCATAGCCAATTTGTTCGGACTCTCACTATCCACTTCTTCATCATTATCCCAACGTACATCTTGAGCGATGGGTAACAAATGATTACGGTGATACGTTGACACTGGTCCACATTGACCCTCTGGAACTAGCTGATATACTGGAAGATCAGGAAGTTGTTTCACAATAGTATACAGTTCAGGTTTCCATCAATTACTGAAAATCTGGCGCCTCGGTGCTCCCAACAGCCTTACTAACACTCGATCTCCAGGTAATAACCAATGTTCCTTGACTTTAGCATCATAGCGTTGTTTGTTTCGTTCCCCTAGTTTCTGAGCCTCCTGATGTGCGAGTTTATATACTTTGCTCAAATGTAGCTGTAGTTGCTTGATATATTGACTATGGGATGTCGCGGAAGGGGCTTGTATCTTAGTCCCCAAGCTGACATCTATGGGAAGCCGAGCTTCTTGACCGAACATTAACATATAAGGACTGTATCCGGTAGTTTCATTCTTGGTACAGTTGTAAGCATGTACTAAGTGTGACAGGTATCTTTTCCACTGATATTTTTTCTTTTCACTCAAGGTGCCTAACATGTTCAACAATGTCCTATTGAAACGTTCCGGTTGGGGATCCCCTTTGGGGTGGTACGGGGTGGTTCGAGACTTTTGTATCCCACAACAGCGACAAAGCTCCAGAATCAACTGGCTTTCAAAATCCCGGCCTTGATCGGAATGTATTCGAGCAGGCAACCCATAGTGTATAAAAAAAATTCCCATAACGTCTTAGCAACAGTCACGGCTCGCTGGTTAGCTGTCAAATAGGCCTGGGCATACCGGGTGAAATGATCAGTGACTATGAGACTATTGCTGTCTTGCCCTCCCGGACCCTGAAGACATAAAAAATCAATACAGACTAACTCCATTGGACCTGCGCTGGCTATATGCACTAAAGGGGCAGCGTGTTCCGGTAGTTTCTTCCTCATTATGCAATTCCCACAAGTTTTGCAATAGGTATCGATATCCTTGTTCATCCAGGGCCAGTAGAATCTGTCAGAGATCAGACTCTGGGTCTTATCATAGCCCAAATGGCCATGCTCATCGTGTAACGCATGTAATACCAACTGTTTATATTTGTTGGGGAGTACCAGTTGTCTTTTAGAAGTCCCATCTCCTCGCTGAGTATTCCGATATAGTACTCCTTGATGTAGTCTAAGTTTGTTCAACTGCTTCAATAAAAGTTGAGCTCGGACAGACAAAGGGGTGCTTTCACCCATTAGTGCGTTAGGGCTACCTAACTGGGTAAGGGCCGGTAATAGATCTTTATCAGCATGTTGATCGTCCCCCATTTGCTTTGAATTAATTACTTTTAACCCCTTCATTTCGGTTCTATTTAACCAACAATACATTGGGGGAAGGGCTGAATATACAGCACCGGTAGTAACTATGGCTGGACAGATGTTTTTATGCATCACTTGAATCTGATGGCAAAGTCCTTTAACTGTCGCTGCAAGCAATTCCACCCACTCATCAACACGGTGATAGGAGTCTAGGCTAGAGATGAGCGGGTTCGGTTTCTCTGAATCCGAACCCGCACGAACTTCATGTTTTTTTTCACGGGTCCGAGCGACTCGGATCTTCCCGCCTTGCTTGGTTAACCCGAGCGCGCCCGAACGTCATCATGACGCTGTCGGATTCTCGCGAGGCTCGGATTCTATCGCGAGACTCGGATTCTATATAAGGAGCCGCGCGTCGCCGCCATTTTCACACGTGCATTGAGATTGATAGGGAGAGGACGTGGCTGGCGTCCTCTCCGTTTAGAATAGATTAGAGAGACACTTGATTTACTAATTTTGGGGAGCATTAGGAGTACTCAGTACAGTGCAGAGTTTTGCTGATAGTGACCACCAGTTTTATTTATAATCCGTTCTCTGCCTGAAAAAAGCGATACACAGCACACAGTGACTCAGTCACATACCATATCTGTGTGCACTGCTCAGGCTCAGGCCAGTGTGCTGCATCATCTATTATCTATATATAATATTATATATATCTGATTATCTGTCTGACTGCTCAGCTCACACAGCTTATAATTGTGGGGGAGACTGGGGAGCACTACTGCAGTGCCAGTTATAGGTTATAGCAGGAGCCAGGAGTACATAATATATTATATAGTGAGTGACCACCAGACACACAGTGCAGTTTATTTAATATATCCGTTCTCTGCCTGAAAAAAGCGATACACACAGTGACTCAGTCAGTCACATACCATATCTGTGTGCACTGCTCAGGCTCAGGCCAGTGTGCTGCATCATCTATATATATTATATATCTGTCTGACTGCTCAGCTCACACAGCTTATAATTGTGGGGGAGACTGGGGAGCACTACTGCAGTGCCAGTTATAGGTTATAGCAGGAGCCAGGAGTACATAATATTATATTAAAACAGTGCACACTTTTGCTGCAGGAGTGCCACTGCCAGTGTGACTAGTGACCAGTGACCTGACCACCAGTATATATAATATTAGTAGTATACTATCTCTTTATCAACCAGTCTATATTAGCAGCAGACACAGTACAGTGCGGTAGTTCACGGCTGTGGCTACCTCTGTGTCGGCACTCGGCAGCCCGTCCATAATTGTATATACCACCTAACCGTGGTTTTTTTTTCTTTCTTTATACATACATACTAGTTACGAGTATACTATCTCTTTATCAACCAGTCTATATATTAGCAGCAGACACAGTACAGTGCGGTAGTTCACGGCTGTGGCTACCTCTGTGTCGGCACTCGGCAGCCCGTCCATAATTGTATATACCACCTAACCGTGGTTTTTTTTTCTTTCTTTATACATACATACTAGTTACGAGTATACTATCTCTTTATCAACCAGTCTATATATTAGCAGCAGACACAGTACAGTGCGGTAGTTCACGGCTGTGGCTACCTCTGTGTCGGCACTCGGCAGCCCGTCCATAATTGTATATACCACCTAACCGTGGTTTTTTTTTCTTTCTTTATACATACATACTAGTTACGAGTATACTATCTCTTTATCAACCAGTCTATATATTAGCAGCAGACACAGTACAGTGCGGTAGTTCACGGCTGTGGCTACCTCTGTGTCGGCACTCGGCAGCCCGTCCATAATTGTATATACCACCTAACCGTGGTTTTTTTTTCTTTCTTTATACATACATACTAGTTACGAGTATACTATCTCTTTATCAACCAGTCTATATATTAGCAGCAGACACAGTACAGTGCGGTAGTTCACGGCTGTGGCTACCTCTGTGTCGGCACTCGGCAGCCCGTCCATAATTGTATATACCACCTAACCGTGGTTTTTTTTTCTTTCTTTATACATACATACTAGTTACGAGTATACTATCTCTTTATCAACCAGTCTATATATTAGCAGCAGACACAGTACAGTGCGGTAGTTCACGGCTGTGGCTACCTCTGTGTCGGCACTCGGCAGCCCGTCCATAATTGTATATACCACCTAACCGTGGTTTTTTTTTCTTTCTTTATACATACATACTAGTTACGAGTATACTATCTCTTTATCAACCAGTCTATATATTAGCAGCAGACACAGTACAGTGCGGTAGTTCACGGCTGTGGCTACCTCTGTGTCGGCACTCGGCAGCCCGTCCATAATTGTATATACCACCTAACCGTGGTTTTTTTTTCTTTCTTTATACATACATACTAGTTACGAGTATACTATCTCTTTATCAACCAGTCTATATATTAGCAGCAGACACAGTACAGTGCGGTAGTTCACGGCTGTGGCTACCTCTGTGTCGGCACTCGGCAGCCCGTCCATAATTGTATATACCACCTAACCGTGGTTTTTTTTTCTTTCTTTATACATACATACTAGTTACGAGTATACTATCTCTTTATCAACCAGTCTATATATTAGCAGCAGACACAGTACAGTGCGGTAGTTCACGGCTGTGGCTACCTCTGTGTCGGCACTCGGCAGCCCGTCCATAATTGTATATACCACCTAACCGTGGTTTTTTTTTCTTTCTTTATACATACATACTAGTTACGAGTATACTATCTCTTTATCAACCAGTCTATATATTAGCAGCAGACACAGTACAGTGCGGTAGTTCACGGCTGTGGCTACCTCTGTGTCGGCACTCGGCAGCCCGTCCATAATTGTATACTAGTATCCAATCCATCCATCTCCATTGTTTACCTGAGGTGCCTTTTAGTTGTGCCTATTAAAATATGGAGAACAAAAATGTTGAGGTTCCAAAATTAGGGAAAGATCAAGATCCACTTCCACCTCGTGCTGAAGCTGCTGCCACTAGTCATGGCCGAGACGATGAAATGCCAGCAACGTCGTCTGCCAAGGCCGATGCCCAATGGCATAGTACAGAGCATGTCAAAACCAAAACACCAAATATCAGTAAAAAAAGGACTCCAAAACCTAAAATAAAATTGTCGGAGGAGAAGCGTAAACTTGCCAATATGCCATTTACCACACGGAGTGGCAAGGAACGGCTGAGGCCCTGGCCTATGTTCATGGCTAGTGGTTCAGCTTCACATGAGGATGGAAGCACTCAGCCTCTCGCTAGAAAACTGAAAAGACTCAAGCTGGCAAAAGCACCGCAAAGAACTGTGCGTTCTTTGAAATCCCAAATCCACAAGGAGAGTCCAATTGTGTCGGTTGCGATGCCTGACCTTCCCAACACTGGACGTGAAGAGCATGCGCCTTCCACCATTTGCACGCCCCCTGCAAGTGCTGGAAGGAGCACCCGCAGTCCAGTTCCTGATAGTCAGATTGAAGATGTCAGTGTTGAAGTACACCAGGATGAGGAGGATATGGGTGTTGCTGGCGCTGGGGAGGAAATTGACCAGGAGGATTCTGATGGTGAGGTGGTTTGTTTAAGTCAGGCACCCGGGGAGACACCTGTTGTCCGTGGGAGGAATATGGCCGTTGACATGCCAGGTGAAAATACCAAAAAAATCAGCTCTTCGGTGTGGAGGTATTTCACCAGAAATGCGGACAACAGGTGTCAAGCCGTGTGTTCCCTTTGTCAAGCTGTAATAAGTAGGGGTAAGGACGTTAACCACCTCGGAACATCCTCCCTTATACGTCACCTGCAGCGCATTCATAATAAGTCAGTGACAAGTTCAAAAACTTTGGGTGACAGCGGAAGCAGTCCACTGACCAGTAAATCCCTTCCTCTTGTAACCAAGCTCACGCAAACCACCCCACCAACTCCCTCAGTGTCAATTTCCTCCTTCCCCAGGAATGCCAATAGTCCTGCAGGCCATGTCACTGGCAATTCTGATGAGTCCTCTCCTGCCTGGGATTCCTCCGATGCATCCTTGCGTGTAACGCCTACTGCTGCTGGCGCTGCTGTTGTTGCCGCTGGGAGTCGATGGTCATCCCAGAGGGGAAGTCGTAAGCCCACTTGTACTACTTCCAGTAAGCAATTGACTGTTCAACAGTCCTTTGCGAGGAAGATGAAATATCACAGCAGTCATCCTACTGCAAAGCGGATAACTGAGTCCTTGACAACTATGTTGGTGTTAGACGTGCGTCCGGTATCCGCCGTTAGTTCACAGGGAACTAGACAATTTATTGAGGCAGTGTGCCCCCGTTACCAAATACCATCTAGGTTCCACTTCTCTAGGCAGGCGATACCGAGAATGTACACGGACGTCAGAAAAAGACTCACCAGTGTCCTAAAAAATGCAGTTGTACCCAATGTCCACTTAACCACGGACATGTGGACAAGTGGAGCAGGGCAGGGTCAGGACTATATGACTGTGACAGCCCACTGGGTAGATGTATGGACTCCCGCCGCAAGAACAGCAGCGGCGGCACCAGTAGCAGCATCTCGCAAACGCCAACTCTTTCCTAGGCAGGCTACGCTTTGTATCACCGCTTTCCAGAATACGCACACAGCTGAAAACCTCTTACGGCAACTGAGGAAGATCATCGCGGAATGGCTTACCCCAATTGGACTCTCCTGTGCATCGGACAACGCCAGCAATATTGTGTGTGCATTAAATATGGGCAAATTCCAGCACGTCCCATGTTTTGCACATACCTTGAATTTGGTGGTGCAGAATTTTTTAAAAAACGACAGGGGCGTGCAAGAGATGCTGTCGGTGGCCAGAAAAATTGCGGGACACTTTCGGCGTACAGGCACCACGTACAGAAGACTGGAGCACCACCAAAAACTACTGAACCTGCCCTGCCATCATCTGAAGCAAGAAGTGGTAACGAGGTGGAATTCAACCCTCTATATGCTTCAGAGGTTGGAGGAGCAGCAAAAGGCCATTCAAGCCTATACAATTGAGCACGATATAGTAGGTGGAATGCACCTGTCTCAAGTGCAGTGGAGAATGATTTCAACGTTGTGCAAGGTTCTGATGCCCTTTGAACTTGCCACACGTGAAGTCAGTTCAGACACTGCCAGCCTGAGTCAGGTCATTCCCCTCATCAGGCTTTTGCAGAAGAAGCTGGAGGCATTGAAGAAGGAGCTAAAAGGGAGCGATTCCGCTAGGCATGTGGGACTTGTGGATGCAGCCCTTAATTCGCTTAACAAGGATTCACGGGTGGTCAATCTGTTGAAATCAGAGCACTACATTTTGGCCACCGTGCTCGATCCTAGATTTAAAGCCTACCTTGGATCTCTCTTTCCGGCAGACACAGGTCTGCTGGGGTTGAAAGACCTGCTGGTGACAAAATTGTCAAGTCAAGCGGAACGCGACCTGTCAACATCTCCTCCTTCACATTCTCCCGCAACTGGGGGTGCGAGGAAAAGGCTCAGAATTCCGAGCCCACCCGCTGGCGGTGATGCAGGGCAGTCTGGAGCGACTGCTGATGCTGACATCTGGTCCGGACTGAAGGACCTGACAACGATTACGGACATGTCGTCTACTGTCACTGCATATGATTCTCTCAACATTGATAGAATGGTGGAGGATTATATGAGTGACCGCATCCAAGTAGGCACGTCACACAGTCCGTACTTATACTGGCAGGAAAAAGAGGCAATTTGGAGGCCCTTGCACAAACTGGCTTTATTCTACCTAAGTTGCCCTCCCACAAGTGTGTACTCCGAAAGAGTGTTTAGTGCCGCCGCTCACCTTGTCAGCAATCGGCGTACGAGGTTACATCCAGAAAATGTGGAGAAGATGATGTTCATTAAAATGAATTATAATCAATTCCTCCGCGGAGACATTGACCAGCAGCAATTGCCTCCACAAAGTACACAGGGAGCTGAGATGGTGGATTCCAGTGGGGACGAATTGATAATCTGTGAGGAGGGTGATGTACACGGTGATATATCGGAGGGTGAAGATGAGGTGGACATCTTGCCTCTGTAGAGCCAGTTTGTGCAAGGAGAGATTAATTGCTTCTTTTTTGGGGGGGGTCCAAACCAACCCGTCATATCAGTCACAGTCGTGTGGCAGACCCTGTCACTGAAATGATGGGTTGGTTAAAGTGTGCATGTCCTGTTTTGTTTATACAACATAAGGGTGGGTGGGAGGGCCCAAGGACAATTCCATCTTGCACCTCTTTTTTCTTTTCTTTTTCTTTGCATCATGTGCTGATTGGGGAGGGTTTTTTGGAAGGGACATCCTGCGTGACACTGCAGTGCCACTCCTAGATGGGCCCGGTGTTTGTGTCGGCCACTAGGGTCGCTAATCTTACTCACACAGTCAGCTACCTCATTGCGCCTCTTTTTTTCTTTGCGTCATGTGCTGTTTGGGGAGGGTTTTTTGGAAGGGACATCCTGCGTGACACTGCAGTGCCACTCCTAGATGGGCCCGGTGTTTGTGTCGGCCACTAGGGTCGCTAATCTTACTCACACAGCTACCTCATTGCGCCTCTTTTTTTCTTTGCGTCATGTGCTGTTTGGGGAGGGTTTTTTGGAAGGGACATCCTGCGTGACACTGCAGTGCCACTCCTAGATGGGCCCGGTGTTTGTGTCGGCCACTAGGGTCGCTAATCTTACTCACACAGCTACCTCATTGCGCCTCTTTTTTTCTTTGCGTCATGTGCTGTTTTGGGAGGTTTTTTTGGAAGGGACATCCTGCGTGACACTGCAGTGCCACTCCTAGATGGGCCCGGTGTTTGTGTCGGCCACTAGGGTCGCTAATCTTACTCACACAGCTACCTCATTGCGCCTCTTTTTTTCTTTGCGTCATGTGCTGTTTGGGGAGGGTTTTTTGGAAGGGACATCCTGCGTGACACTGCAGTGCCACTCCTAGATGGGCCCGGTGTTTGTGTCGGCCACTAGGGTCGCTTATCTTACTCACACAGCGACCTCGGTGCAAATTTTAGGACTAAAAATAATATTGTGAGGTGTGAGGTATTCAGAATAGACTGAAAATGAGTGTAAATTATGGTTTTTGAGGTTAATAATACTTTGGGATCAAAATGACCCCCAAATTCTATGATTTAAGCTGTTTTTTAGTGTTTTTTGAAAAAAACACCCGAATCCAAAACACACCCGAATCCGACAAAAAAAATTCGGTGAGGTTTTGCCAAAACGCGTTCGAACCCAAAACACGGCCGCGGAACCGAACCCAAAACCAAAACACAAAACCCGAAAAATTTCAGGCGCTCATCTCTAGTCTAGGCGAGGCCTTCGGGATAAAGCGTCCGCATCGGTGTTGGATATTCCCGGACGGTATTTTATAGTGAAATCATAGTTGGACAAAGCCGCCAACCATCTATGCCCGGTGGCATCAAGTTTAGCAGTAGATTGAACATATGTTAAAGGGTTGTTATCAGTATGGACTACGAAGGGGACGCCATATAGATAATCATGTAACCTATCCACAACAGCCCACTTCAGCGCTAAAAACTCCAACTTGTGGACAGGATAGTGTCTCTCACTGGTTGATAGCCCCCGGCTGATATAGGCAATCGGCTTTAGATGTTTTTCTTGTTCCTGATAAAGAACCCCTCCTATGCCATCATATGAAGCATCAATATGTAACTCGTAAGAGCATGAGGGATCCGCATAAGCCAGCACAGGCGTATTGGTCAATCTCTGCTTTAGACAATTAAATGCTTCCTCGCAATGAGAATCCCACCTATCCCCAAATGGGTCTTGAGGCACGAAGTACCCACCATCTCTGGCTTACTTTGCAGTGGATTTGTGATGATTAGTGGGATAACCTTTGGTAAGGTCGGTTAGAGGCTTAGCTATCCTAGAGTACTGCGGGACAAATTTTCTACAATACCCGCAGAAACCCAGAAAAGACCGTAGATCTTGAAGGTTACGGGGTCGGGGCCAAGTCCGCACAGCTTCCACCTTCTCAGGATCTGTAGCTATTCCCTGCCGACTGACGATATGTCCCAAATACTTGACTGCAGTCTGGCAAAATTTACATTTGTCCACTGACAACTTCAATCCTCTCGCTTGTAGACGATCCAATACCTTCAACAACCTTTCATTATGTTCTTTGATGGTCCTTCCAAAAACGATAATATCATCGAGGTATACTAGAACCTCCCGGTACCCCATATCTCAAACAGTCTTTTCCATCATTCTCTGGAACGTTGCTGGTGCCCCTTTTATACCTTGTGGCATTTTGAGAAATTCAAAAAATCCGATGGGACATATAAAAGCAGTTTTGCATCTATCTTCCGTGCTCATGGGGATTTGGTAGTATCCGCTGTGTAAATCAAGTATGGAGAACCACTGGCTCCCTTGCAAGCAGTCCAATGCCTCTTCAATTCGGGGCACGGTGTACTGGTCGGTTACGGTACGATTATTTAACGTGCGATAATCTATACACAATCGTATTTCCCCATTTTTCTTTCTGGCCACAACTATGGGCGAGGCATAAGGGCTCTGGGAGTCAGCAATGACTTGATTCTCCAATAATCCCCGTAGATGTCTTCTCACATCTTCGAAATCGGCAGGAGCCAGACGTCTTGATCTTTCTCTAAATGGAGCGTCATTAGTGAGTTGGATATTATGTTCCACCCCCCGAGCAGTTCCTAGATCCCACTCCCCCCCGAGAGAACACTTGTTCACGTGAATACAGTTAATCTAATAGCGTTGCATTGCTCTCTGGGTCAAGGTCACTTCCCTTAAAACATGATTCCAGATAAAGGGGTGGTATGTTTTCAGTATTGCTGGACATTCCCATCTCCGATAGATAGTTCATACCAAAATTACATTCTATCTTCATACTATGAGGACTATTATTCAGAGGGGTTATCCTTTCAGGTTCCTGTTTTGAACACCAATTCGTTAGAGTTTTGAACAGATTGGTGTTAGTTCCAACAATGGGGGTCATTCCGAGTTGTTCGCTCTGTAAAAATCTTCGCATCGCAGCGATTTTCCGCTTAATGTGCATGCGCAATGTCCGCACTGCGACTGCGCCAAGTAAATTTGCTATGCACTTAGGAATTTTACTCACGGCATTTTCATCGTTCTGGCGATCGTAATGTGATTGACAGAAAATGGGTGTTACTGGGCGGAAACAGGCCGTTTTATGGGCGTGTGGGAAAAAACGCTACCGTTTCTGGAAAAAACGCAGGAGTGGCTGGAGAAACGGGGGAGTGTCTGGGCGAACGCTGGGTGTGTTTGTGACGTCAAACCAGGAACGACAAGCAGTGAAATGATCGCAGATGCCGAGTAAGTCTGAAGGTACTCAGAAACTGCTACGAGGTGTGTAATCGCAATATTGCGAATACATCGTTCGCAATTTTAAGATGCTAAGATTCACTCCCAGTAGGCGGCGGCTTAGCATGAGCAAATCTGCTAAAATTCACTTGCGAGCGAACAACTCGGAATGACCCCCAATAACTGGTAATTTTCCGTTGTCCCCTGGAGAATCTATACATACCAGTGCCACAAGCGGGACAGTCTCGTTAATAGCACTCAACCCTGGTTCAAAAATAATTCGGGTGACAATATAACCCAAATAAGGATAGGTCTGCTCACTAAGTCCCCCATATGGTTAATCCAGTAAGGGGTTGGATGGGAATATCAGACAGGTGGATTTTATACCAGGTCTCAAATATTATAGACACTTGAGATCCACTATCGAGCAATACGGTACACTCATGCCCATTAACCATTGCACGCACTAATGGAACTGGCCCCATAAGACTATCGGGAATACTATCAGCCAATCTAGCACTCCCCATTGCATGTATTTTTATAATTGGGGAGCCTGTGAGGGGGTCACAGGACTCCCGTTGGAGTTTTCCAGCGATTCCGGCCTACGGCTATTATTATAGTTGCTATTTCCTCTTCCCCTGAATCTAGAAGTATTCAAAGGGCATTCAAAGGCTCTATGCCCCTCATATCCACATGCATAGCATATGATTGGAGGCCGATTCTCCCCCCGTCTACTGGTACCCCTCCCCAGGCTAGATGGTGTAGCAGGTATAAACTCTCTAGCTTGGATATTCGTCTGAAGTGCAATTAGTTGTTCTAATTTTTTATTTTGCTCCTCCAGTAAGGTCAGCAATCTCTCATCCTGAGAAGGTTTTTCGGCCACTGGGGCAATTACTTTCACTTTTTTTATAGTTTTTTCACGGTTCTCAATCTGCACTTCCTCAAGTTTTACCTCTTTCACTAATTCATCTAGCGTGGGCGGGATAGCCGTGAAAGAAGTGCATCGGAGCTTTTGTGCAACCGGGCAATTGGTAAGAGCTCCCTTCAATACTTGCTTGAGCCGTCTCTCATCTGCTTGTTCTTTGGGTATGCCCCCTTTATCAATAATTTTATAGATCAATCTATCTACTCGATAAATATACCGGGTTAATGACTCTCCATATTCCTGGTAGGTGCTGTTCAAACGAGCCAACAGGTCGCCTACATCTTCTAATGTTCCATACGAATAGTCTAAAGCTTCTATATAATCCATGAGGGAAGCCTGAGGATTACTTCTCCTGGTGGCTTGAATAATCCCCATAGCTGGGCCCCTCAGACTCTCCACAACACGCTGTCGCTTTACGTGTTCGGGGCATTGCCACTCCTCAGAGTGCTGTATAGCCGCTTCCCTCCAAAGTTCATAATTCTCTTCTCCCGCTGGTACAGGGCTTATCCCTGAAAATATTCGTAGTCTTCGGTAACCTCCCTCGAAATGCCACCGTTCTAGGTGACTCACCACTTTATCTACTACCGCTTCCGCCTGAGTACTTTCCGCCATAGTGTCAATAGCGTCTTGATTCCTAGGCTGCGCCCTCTCAGACCGAAAACCTCTTGAATCACCTCCCGAAACTGGCTGCACAGTAACAGGACCAGTTCTTTCCTCATCTCCATCCACTCCCACATCAGGCCACAGCAGTTTCAACCATCTCTCTGGGATACTAGTCAACACAATCATCCCTCGGAGTAAGATAGGATCTAGGCGGTTTTAATTTTTTATAAGTACAGCAATAGTGTCCCCAATTTGTCCCTGCCTCCGATCAGCCACCTGTGCCCGGGTTACTCCATATAGCCTTGTAACTTCCTTTAAAACGCTGTCATCATTGACCTCAGTAAAATCCCCGCCTAGCCCAAAACTGCACTGGGGATCTATTCCCTTATCCACACACCACCTATATATGTCATGGCCGGTTACCGATTCCATCATTGCTATTTCCGTATGGTAAACAGAAGACCCCTAACGATCTGGATCTCAGCAGTGCCTCCAAATGTAACCCCTCCATATTTGCTATTATCCGGAGAAATGGAGTTACTAATAATTACATCTAAGGCGTGCCTCCACCCAAGCGATTTAAGAGTTGAGATTGCTTGGGAAAGCCCGTAGTATTAAGTTATACTATCTTGTAATACCTTAACAGTTATACAATATTTATATTTAGATTACAATTACCTATTACAGTTGTTATTGTCTTTCAGACCTGTTCCGGCAATCTTCTTCAAACTTCGAATATCCAGGTAAGGTTATCAAGTAATATTAACACACCACCCCTTTTATAGATACCAAATAGTATTAGTATTATTTATGTTCACATTTACATATCTATATTAACATATTCCTAATATTCTACCATCGGTCTATACAAGAGGTTATGCATGCAATTACACTCAAATATTTAAAACCGGTTATATATAAAAACACTCACGTTATCAAGAGTACCACTAGTATGGTAGTGTACGCAAGGTAAGTACTTGTTTTGGTCCCTTCAATATAATCCAATGTTGGGTTGGTGCACACGTTGGGGCCCTTGAAGATAGACAAAATCTCCGGTGTGCGGAATTTACACTTATATATCCATAGTCTGTTAAATAACTATAGGGATAAGTCTGGTTATCCTCTCCCAGGTAAATTTCACTAGTCTCAATGGTCTCCTTGAATATAGTAGCAGCTCCCTATAAACTCCTGAAGTTGCAAAACAAATACTCACCCTGAGAAATTATCTTTCCCGGTAGCCACTTTATGCTACAATATAATTAATGTAGTGTTGAGTGATACAGTTGCATAGGGTGGTCTTTAAGGACCTCTTGTATTTTGGTCCAGACTAGTATATGTATATAGTTTGTATATAGTTCTATTTAATGTCTATCAGGGATATAAGTCAATAAGCTTTCACACATAGCTCGATAGTTTAGATTAACCTCTGCGCAGCTATTCCTCAGAGGAGATGCACTATACCAGTGTGTAATATTCCTTTATCGTTCTGGGGATATCAGAGGGTAGATTGCGATTGCACTGGCTGTAATTAGGCTGTACTGTCTATGAAGCTGAGCGGTGAACCAGCTCAGTAACAATGGGATGCTTAAAGGTGCAGTCTACTGACTCTATCATTATATCTCCCTATGACTATGCACCTATCCTCACTACCCAGGACAATGCTGATGGATGGGTATTAATATTCAATCCTCCCCCTACTGGGCGGCTCCTCAGCGGGTACTCACACCTCTTGGATGGGGATTGGAGACATCCGGCAGACAGATCCTCCCCCTGGGCGACTTCAGCAGGAACTTATCTGGAGGTGCGTCTCTCTATGACATGAGATACCTCCTGTCCTTAATGATCTCTGGTGCCTTGAAAGGATCAGAGGTGACTCGGGAACAGGTAATTATATTCTGCTTCCTACGATCCCTGGCTCCGGGTCCCGCCATCAGCATCCGTCATCCGCAGCTCCTTCCTCTCATCACCGTCGATCCCTCTCTCTCCCTCTGGCAGTTACCTTTGGCCGTTACTTTTCCCCCGTCCTCCTGCACCACCAACCGCCTCTCTCCCTCGTGCTGTGTCTTGCTCTCTTCACCTCCGGACAGCACGTTCCCCTCTGTCCTACTCATACACATCAGCTAACCACTGAATAATGATCATAATAATCAGCAATGCAGAAGGGACATGAGAACAGTGACATGGATCTCAAATCACCCACAATTAGTATACATTATATTATACAATTATACATTAGCATTTTATACACAGGATTACATAACTGTGCCCGGGGGAAAGGGGGGAGCTAGTAACTGTGCCTGGGGGAAAGGGGGGAGCCTGTAACTGTGACCAGGGGAAAGGGGGGAGCTTGTAACTGTGCCCGGGGTGTAAAAGCCTAATATATATATCCTATATTAAACACGCTAAAAGGTTAATGAACACAGTACGCAATTGGCGTATGGAATACCATAAGAGTACGCACGTAGTGTACAAACGCTTAGCTGTGGACGAGACGTACGAGCGGCACGTTCGCTCACGGCTTACAGCGTAAAGGCAAGCACGCTATAGGCTGCCGACTAACGTAATGATACGCTATCAGCGCAGCGGACGCTCGAGACCACGAGGAGATCACGTGCGGCGCTGACGCTCACAGAGTTAAACCTTTGTAACAATATCATAAACAATGTACTTAAATTGTAAACCTTTGTGCAGTGATATGGTGTAAATGCAACACAGTGTAACTTTGTTAGTTTAAGAGCTGTATGAGCGATTCTTACGCTCTGAGAACCCTTTAGCAATATAATAAACACTCAAATGCCGGTCTAAGGGTCTAACACCTTTTAAGGGAGAGAATGAACGTTCAATCGCAAAAGAATACACAATACAAGTTATACACTACCAAACTAACATAAAACACCTAACCGAGTTACTACACGTTAAAATACAACAAAGACACAATTACATTTAAGGAGGAAGGAGAGAGAGAATGGCTTACAACAAATCAGGAGATAAATATGGTTGCAGAGAACTTACGCACAAGGGGAACAATCGCAAGCGCCTTTCTGGATATCCAGCTCCCGATTATCAGTGATGAGAACCGTTGAAAAGAGTAGAGAGCTGGCCCAGATCGGCTCGTCTTTATATACACTTACACACAGTACAGTACAATGGTCCCTACATTCTTATTGTTCATTGGACACAGGAATTCGTCTCTGCATTATAACAAAAGGTCATAGGTTGGTTCATACAGGTGGGCTGTGACTATTTCAAACTGCTCAGGTGGGAGGGAAACTGGGTTTCCCGCCGCATGGGTAATAAAGTGCAAATATAGTAAATGTCCATAAACTTCTTATGTCCATAACTATACGCACGAGCGAGTAATCCGCTTCAAACCAACACTGGAATATTGCTAATTATATTCTCTTCCGATGGATACTAAACACCACTGTGTAACCCCTGTCTGACCCTTCGTATCAAACAAAGAGGAATCTCTTTGTCCCTGAACATGCTATATGAACTAAACTTCCAGATTCTATCAAAGGGACCATAATCTACAAAATACATTATATGACTAAAATATGTTACGATTGAGTCGCCCGCTAGACGCACACAAACTCTACCGTAAATGCGCATACCGCGCGCCCGCGAGTGCACGCAACCGCGAGTATACGCACGCACGGGAGAGCTCATGCTCGTGCAGCGGGCACACGCATGAGGTGCATATATGGCAATGTGCAGTGTGATATTTTTCTGACTTTGACAGTCCACCCTTTGGCAGTCACCAATAACTGCCACTTCCTAAAACAGTTAAAAAAAAAAGAAAAATATATGTCATGTGTAATACATTTCTATGATTGGGTAGGGGAGAAGAGGAGAAGGTGGGAAAATGGTATGACCTAGTGAGATAGCAGAAGCATGTGTGTATGAATCCATGTTTGGGGGGTCATGTATCATCGTGCCGTACGTGTTTTAAATCAAGCTTCGAGGTATTGCAAAGTATACATTTGAATTCCTTCTTATCCCGTGGTACGGGTCTGTGGATGGGCTGTCAAACTTTACCGAGCTCTTTTCGGCTTTTGGTTGCAACAAAATAGGGGAGCACATTTTAGTTGATGATACATGAATAGGGGGATATGTGAGTGCTGATATCTGTGCCTATATTCCCTATCGACTATGTGTGTTATTACCTGAAGGTTGTAGAGATGAAGATAAGGAGCAATTATGGTAAATGCAGTCATAAACTATGTGAGTTTAATATACATTTGCCGATTGAGGTCTTGTCTTGTGTCTTGTCTCGATGTACATGTTGACTGTAGTCTCTTTGGGCTTTTGCCAAAGTGCGTGCAAAAGCTTTCTCAATGTCCATAGACTTACAAAAAGTGTTGGGCTAGCGTAAAATTAAAGGTACTAGGGATATGGGGGTCTATGGCATAGTCCATCAGTTGTCTGTGTAAAAGGTTGTCAAATTCTTCTTCCAAGCGGATGTCTTTGTACCTTGGAGGAAAACAAAGGAGAAACGGCTGAAAGAAACAGACCGTGGAATCACCTTTTCATCACAACATTGTCTCTATCGTTGGGTCATAAACCAAATCAGTCGTTGTTATTACAGTATCTTCACTTCTCAAACTCATCACTCGGGCGCTACGTTTACACTTTGTTAAAATCCGAACGCATCCAAATATCAGACCGACCAATATGATGACACCCAGAATACACAAAAGAAATTTCCCTACATCCATGATAATTCCTTGAGTCCATTCTCCTAAACCAGAGAACCAATTTCGCGGGTTCAACCATGACACCCAACCGGTCAGCTCATTACCCACAGCAGCTAGGGTGAGATTGTGTCTCCTGCGGAATTCCCACTTTAATTGGAGAATGTCGTCCATCTTTTGGTCTATGACCTCGACCGGGTCCTCGGTGCTATTCGTAATATAAGTGCAGCATTTTACGCCGTACTGCGTTGCCAGTGTGACACAATATCCACCCGTCACTGCCGTGAGGTAATTAAGAACCATCCTATGCTGAACCAGTTCTGTTTTATAAGCTTGGATCTCCCTTCCGGTATACCTGAATGTGTCATCATACATTTCAGTGATATTGTCTAATAAATTTGCAAGCGCAGATATATATTTATAATTTATCACTCCTCTGGCGGTACGAGTGATATCTAACGCGATTAGGAATTGAATCCCGGTGGATTCATGGATCAGGTCAGAGGCCGGATGCTCTGTTCTTTCTATAAGGTGCCGTTTAACGATGTGCTCGTAATGAGTGTGAGTATAAGGAGCTTGGGCACTGCGGTGAATATCCTTCATTTTAGTGTGGGATACGGTCATTACTTCAGGCAGTACTTTTCCAATATAACATAACCCTTCTGAGTTTGGGGCAAGCCACTTATACGCCTTCCTCCCGCATATGAAATATGCATCATCGGGGAGAACATATGGGACTGAATATGTCATTACCATGTTACACATTTTCCATATGAAATCTCCCAACCCTAATTCTCCCATCTGTTTAGTACACGCATCAGTTTGTACGATATGTGCACAGTATCCTGGTGATACTTCTCCAACTCTCATGATCCTACTTCCTAGGGTATACCTATATCGGAAATATTTTCCACTACCGGCTATGTGGCGTATAAGTTCTGTATCTGTAGGCATTCTATCGGCTCTATATGAAAAGGTCATGGTTTTGTTATTCCATGATACTTCCCAATTTCCCGGCTTTCGGGGATTGGAAATGTTAAAACATACTAGGGATCTATCCACATGATATTGGTGGAGCTTCAAACTAGGAGGACTGGAGATATTAAACCTCCTGTCCACCGGCCTCCCACCACTTAGCTCAAGTACCTCCCCTATAGTTAGAGGGAATGGTACTAACCCTGATTTGCTATGGCCTTGAGGTACTTGAGAGCATACCCAACAATCTGTCTGATTTAACACTTTACCCACTAAGGAGTGATAGTCACTCAATGGATGCCGGTCCATGTGGATATTAAAACTGGACTGATATTTCTTGATGCACCCATCCTCAACTCTACTGTCACAGTTTCTACAGATACAGTTCTCTTCAGCTAACAATCTTTTACAATGTTTACAACTAACATGGCTGCTAGATCGTTTCCGGTACTCGCCTTTGCTCGGTGATTGTGTTGCTATTGGAAATTTACACCTCCGTCTCAGTCATCAGAAACCCTTCTGGATCCTTTCTCGACCTCACTGGTACTCTCACCGAAACAGACTGCTCTGGTCAACATCATGGTCAACAGGAAAATCCACATCACAGTCTCTTGGGGCAAGTCCATCTTACAGGAGGAGAAAAGGAGAAATTTGTAATGGGGGTACAGAAAAACAGTTTGAGGGGGGGGAGAAACTTGTTACGATAATTAGTTCTCTAGTCTTGTTGTTCTTCTTGTTCTGCTGTCATCTCAAAGGTGCTGTCTCTCAGTCTTCTAAACTTTCTGGTGATACAATATTTCTTCTAGCTCAGCGCTCTTTCTGTAAGGAGAATAAATCTTGCATTACCATTTGTCCAACTAATGTGTGACATACCATCTGTAACGTTATGAGAACGTGAGAAAGAAGAGAGAGAGAAAAAAAAAAAAACAACAAGGGAGAGAGAACCGTTCATATATATATATATGCGTCACATAAATCAACAATAAACAACAACAGAAAAAAAACATTTTTCAAAAATTTTTCCAAGAGAGAAAAAAAAACATTGTCAGTTCTTCCGTTCATCATCAGGCTGTCACACCTGCATGTCCAATGGTATCTTTGCGCAGTCCCTCCCACCAGCATTTCCAAACTCCACCCTTTGTATCTGGCCAGGATACATTGATGCGGGTAGGTCATGCTGGGGTTTTGGTAGACTTCTGCAAAGACCAAGTAGCTATGTAATGTTTGAGTCCTACCGATAACCGTCAGAGATGGGGAGAGAAAAAAAACATTTTACAGATACTTTACAAATTTTACCCCGGTCATTCCTGTGTCTTCAGGGAATGACCTCCCAATTTATTAACCGTTACCTCAGGCTTATCATCAGTCCTAATGATCACCTTTCCTGACTACATATCATGGGTGTGGCCCAAAATTCTTCCTATGTGATCCCTGATTATAATTTGGTGTGTCATAACTTTGCTCATATTCATGTCTAGGGGGTCTGACTTTATGTGGGCTGTTACAGTTGCTGGCATAATGCCCTTCTCTTTTACAAAGATAACAAACCCTTGGCTTCCTCCATGTGCCAGTGGCCTGGGGTTTCGGTCGATTTGATGCCTCCTCTAATGCTTGAATGCTCATCACCATCAACCGCTCTCCCTGTGCTTCCCTGGTTCTTTGGATATTACGGTCATGCTCGATAGCGGACTCTCTTAATGCAGCCACCGAGATACCTCTCCAGTGAGGTAGAGAGGTTTGTACCCTGATTCTTAGTGTGTCTTTTAAGCCGTCCATTAATATGGACACAGCTACTTCTCTGTGGTGTACATTAGTTTTAATGTCATCTATACCAGTGTACCTAGCCATATCCTGCAGAGCCCGGTGAAAATACTCTGGTGTGGATTCACCTTCTTTTTGTTTTATTGTAAAGATTTTATTCCACTTTACCACTGCAGGGAAATATACTCCTAACTGTAAGTTGATTCTCTTTACATTATCCTGATTATACTCGTCTGTTAGTGGTATTTCTTCATCTAGTTTACAGTCAGCGATAAATTTCACTGAGTCGACATCGGGGGGTAAACATGCCCTCAAAACTGTCCTCCAATCTTTGTTATTTGGCTCTGCAGAATTTCCTAGCTCTCTAATATACTTTTGACATGCAACTCAGTCTTTCCTAGGGTCAGGAAATTCAGACAAAATTGTTCTTAATTCTGTTCGGGAAAAGGGGCAGTGCATGGCGATGTTCCTGACAGGAGTGACTCCTGAAGTGTCAGTTTTCCCATTTGGTACTGCAATTACCCTGACAGGATTAAGTCCAATAACGTCATTCTGAGTTGGTTCTACAATATGAGGTACATTTGTTTGTGCGTGATGTATAACACCATACGTACCTGTGGACACGACCTCACCTGACCCTCCGTTAGGGGGTTTGATTACTGCCTTTACCGAATTGGTCGCGTCCACCTGGATGTCTTGTGTGATGGTTGCTGGAAAAGGTGCCGACATCGTGCTGGGCCCACTTTCTTGCTGGTGATCCTGAGGGAAGTTTAACATGGGGTGCAACTTGCATGGGTTAATAGTTGTACTTTTAACAGTATTACGATTATTCTTGTTACATTTATTACAATTGTTACTTTCAGTCTTAATACAGTTACTAAGTGCCTGTTTATCATACCCCATCGTGCCATTCTCTGCAGCCATAATCCTCTCCATTGCCATGTCTCTCCTCCCAATATGAGAGTCAGATATGTAAGTTAAATTTTTTTTGCATTTCACTTTCCTGTTGCCATAACTGTAAACAATCATAATGTCTAATTCGTTGTTTCCAGGATTTTATGAGACAGATCCTTCGCCTTAAATTATGCAATACCTCTGAGTCAAAACTACCTATCCCAGGAAATGGTGCTTTATCCCCCACAGTCATTCGTGTCCATTCGTCACAAAAGGTCTCAGTGTGGGGACCATACCTCCCCCACATTACTAACCGAGCAGACCCTCGGGGTCTGCGAGCCTCTTCAGTCTGAACCCTGACTGCTGAACGTCCCTGTGTTGTGCACTTGGCTGCCATTGTGGACCTTTTAAACACAGAAAAACTTCCTAAAATGCACCAAGCACAGAAGTCTACGGTGGAAGTTCTCCAAGCTCTACCACCAGCTTCTTCTGCTCCGAGTACAACGAATCCGCCCCTTTTAGCAGACCCACGTAATCGTTGCAGGCCCTACCAGCGAAAATTCCTTATTTTAACACAAATCACACTTGCATGTGCTCCCTACAACACGCATGGGGGCAATTTAATATATGACCTCATATCATGTTGCGTTATTGGTCACACATACAACCGTGCGGTCCAATCGTACCACTTATAGACACTTGTTGCCCATAAATGGTAGGATCATTGGAGTCTCCCTACTGTGCTCCAAAACAGCCAGAGCGTAATACAACGAAAACTTTATCACACTCCGTTGCCCGTTTTCACCTAGACCGTGCTCATCACGTACCGTGATTCACCAAGACTTACTTCACCAAGATTTCACCAAGACTTCACCAAGAGGAGTTCAATACACTCATACCGTTTTCAACCCACTATCATTCTATAGTTTTCTGATCAGAAAAATCATTTCCCGTAATCTGATAGCTCTCCCCAGAGGCATTACAGTAAAGTAAGGTATTTAAACTAAGTTTTGGAAACTGAAATCAATTTGTGCTATTATCGCGTGGCTATACTATACCGCCCCCCACTAAAACAATGCTATTGTGCGATTTGAGTTTCGGTGGGCGTACCCAGATGCTCCGTTGCGTAATATACACTCCGTGCGTCGACCCTTGCGTTGCGTACGCCCTGCCCTTGTAAGGACACGTGTACGCAGACCAAGTACGTCCACAGTAACCCACTACACGTTTATCAATGTGAATGATTTTTTTAACAGTAATCATTCACTGAACACCACACAAGTAGAGTTTGTGTGCGTGCCCTTTTACAATTATTCCTTTAAATATTTATCCTTTAACTATTAATAACAACAAATGTCTCAGCACGTTTATCACTAGTGTGTGGCAATCAGGAGAATGAGGTACGGACAAATAATACTAAGCAAGAGATACAGGTGTGTGTGCTTATGCGTACGTACGCAAAACAGAAACTAAACAGGTTTTAAAAGACAATAACGTACTGTTCCTACCTTTTGGTTCCGGATTCCTTCAGCACTCCTTACTACGCGAAGCTGACGCTTATCTGGTCAGCACTACGAGGAATATTACCTCCCGCCTTTTGCTGACCGATAATGTCTGCTGAAATTACCTAGTGCAGATATGTGAAGAGCGGGCGAGTCCCCAATTGTAAAAGCCTAATATATATATCCTATATTAAACACGCTAAAAGGTTAATGAACACAGTATGCAATTGGCGTATGGAATACCATAAGAGTACGCACGTAGCGTACAAACGCTTAGCCGTGGACGAGACATACGAGCGGCACGTTCGCTCACGGCTTACAGCGTAAAGGCAAGCACGGTATAGACTGCCGACTAACGTAATGATACGCTACCAGCGCAGCGGACGCTCGAGACCACGAGGAGATCACGTGCGGCGCTGACGCTCACAGAGTTAAACCTTTGTAACAATATCATAAACAATGTACTTAAATTGTAAACCTTTGTGCAGTGATATGGTGTAAATGCAACACAGTGTAACTTTGTTAGTTTAAAAGCTGTATGAGCGATTCTTACGCTCTGAGAACCCTTTAGCAATATAATAAACACTCAAATGCCGGTCTAAGGGTCTAACACCTTTTAAGGGAGAGAATGAACGTTCAATCGCAAAAGAATACACAATACAAGTTATACACTACCAAACTAACATAAAACACCTAACCGAGTTACTACACGTTAAAATACAACAAAGACACAATTACATTTAAGGGGGAAGGAGAGAGAGAATGGCTTACAACAAATCAGGAGATAAATATGGTTGCAGAGAACTTACGCACAAGGGGAACAATCGCAAGCGCCTTTCTGGATATCCAGCTCCCGATTATCAGTGATGAGAACCGTTGAAAAGAGTAGAGAGCTGGCCCAGATCGGCTTGTCTTTATATACACTTACACACAGTACAGTACAATGGTCCCTACATTCTTATTGTTCATTGGACACAGGAATTCGTCTCTGCATTATAACAAAAGGTTATAGGTTGGTTCATACAGGTGGGCTGTGACTATTTCAAACTGCTCAGGTGGGAGGGAAACTGGGTTTCCCGCCGCATGGGTAATAAAGTGCAAATATAGTAAATGTCCATAAACTTCTTATGTCCATAACTATACGCACGAGCGAGTAATCCGCTTCAAACCAACACTGGAATATTGCTAATTATATTCTCTTCCGATGGATACTAAACACCACTGTGTAACCCCTGTCTGACCCTTCGTATCAAACAAAGAGGAATCTCTTTGTCCCTGAACATGCTATATGAACTAAACTTCCAGATTCTATCAAAGGGACCATAATCTACAAAATACATTATATGACTAAAATATGTTACGATTGAGTCGCCCGCTAGACGCACACAAACTCTACCGTAAATGCGCATACCGCGCGCCCGCAAGTGCACGCAACCGCGAGTATACGCACGCACGGGAGAGCTCATGCTCGTGCAGCGGGCACACGCATGAGGTGCATATATGGCAATGTGCAGTGTGATATTTTTCTGACTTTGACAGTCCACCCTTTGGCAGTCACCAATAACTGCCACTTCCTAAAACAGTTAAAAAAAAAAGAAAAATATATGTCATGTGTAATACATTTCTATGATTGGGTAGGGGAGAAGAGGAGAAGGTGGGAAAACGGTATGACCTAGTGAGATAGCAGAAGCATGTGTGTATGAATCCATGTTTGGGGGGTCATGTATCATCGTGCCGTACGTGTTTTAAATCAAGCTTCGAGGTATTGCAAAGTATACATTTGAATTCCTTCTTATCCCGTGGTACGGGTCTGTGGATGGGCTGTCAAACTTTACCGAGCTCTTTTCGGCTTTTGGTTGCAACAAAATGGGGGAGCACATTTTAGTTGATGATACATGAATAGGGGGATATGTGAGTGCTGATATCTGTGCCTATATTCCCTATCGACTATGTGTGTTATTACCTGAAGGTTGTAGAGATGAAGATAAGGAGCAATTATGGTAAATGCAGTCATAAACTATGTGAGTTTAATATACATTTGCCGATTGAGGTCTTGTCTTGTGTCTTGTCTTGTCTCGATGTACATGTTGACTGTAGTCTCTTTGGGCTTTTGCCAAAGTGCGTGCAAAAGCTTTCTCAATGTCCACAGACTTACAAAAAGTGTTGGGCTAGCGTAAAATTAAAGGTACTAGGGATATGGGGGTCTATGGCATAGTATATCAGTTGTCTGTGTAAAAGGTTGTCAAATTCTTCTTCCAAGCGGATGTCTTTGTACCTTGGAGGAAAACAAAGGAGAAACGGGTGAAAGAAACAGACCGTGGAATCACCTTTTCATCACAACATTGTCTCTATCGTTGGGTCATAAACCAAATCAGTCGTTGTTATTACAGTATCTTCACTTCTCAAACTCATCACTCGGGCGCTACGTTTACACTTTGTTAAAATCCGAACGCATCCAAATATCAGACCGACCAATATGATGACACCCAGAATACACAAAAGAAATTTCCCTACATCCATGATAATTGCTTGAGTCCATTCTCCTAAACCAGAGAACCAATTTCGCGGGTTCAACCATGACACCCAACCGGTCAGCTCATTACCCACAGCAGCTAGGGTGAGATTGTGTCTCCTGCGGAATTCCCACTTTAATTGGAGAATGTCGTCCATCTTTTGGTCTATGACCTCGACCGGGTCCTCGGTGCTATTCGTAATATAAGTGCAGCATTTTACGCCGTACTGCGTTGCCAGTGTGACACAATATCCACCCGTCACTGCCGTGAGGTAATTAAGAACCATCCTATGCTGAACCAGTTCTGTTTTATAAGCTTGGAGCTCCCTTCCGGTATACCTGAATGTGTCATCATACATTTCAGTGATATTGTCTAATAAATTTGCAAGCGCAGATATATATTTATAATTTATCACTCCTCTGGCGGTACGAGTGATATCTAACGCGATTAGGAATTGAATCCCGGTGGATTCATGGATCAGGTCAGAGGCCGGATGCTCTGTTCTTTCTATAAGGTGCCGTTTAACGATGTGCTCGTAATGAGTGTGAGTATAAGGAGCTTGGGCACTGCGGTGAATATCCTTCATTTTAGTGTGGGATACGGTCATTACTTCAGGCAGTACTTTTCCAATATAACATAACCCTTCTGAGTTTGGGGCAAGCCACTTATACGCCTTCCTCCCGCATATGAAATATGCATCATCGGGGAGAACATATGGGACTGAATATGTCATTACCATGTTACACATTTTCCATATGAAATCTCCCAACCCTAATTCTCCCATCTGTTTAGTACACGCATCAGTTTGTACGATATGTGCACAGTATCCTGGTGATACTTCTCCAACTCTCATGATCCTACTTCCTAGGGTATACCTATATCGGAAATATTTTCCACTACCGGCTATGTGGCGTATAAGTTCTGTATCTGTAGGCATTCTATCGGCTCTATATGAAAAGGTCATGGTTTTGTTATTCCATGATACTTCCCAATTTCCCGGCTTTCGGGGATTGGAAATGTTAAAACATACTAGGGATCTATCCACATGATATTGGTGGAGCTTCAAACTAGGAGGACTGGAGATATTAAACCTCCTGTCCACCGGCCTCCCACCACTTAGCTCAAGTACCTCCCCTATAGTTAGAGGGAATGGTACTAACCCTGATTTGCTATGGCCTTGAGATACTTGAGAGCATACCCAACAATCTGTCTGATTTAACACTTTACCCACTAAGGAGTGATAGTCACTCAATGGATGCCGGTCCATGTGGATATTAAAACTGGACTGATATTTCTTGATGCACCCATCCTCAACTCTACTGTCACAGTTTCTACAGATACAGTTCTCTTCAGCTAACAATCTTTTACAATGTTTACAACTAACATGGCTGCTAGATCGTTTCCGGTACTCGCCTTTGCTCGGTGATTGTGTTGCTATTGGAAATTTACACCTCCGTCTCAGTCATCAGAAACCCTTCTGGATCCTTTCTCGACCTCACTGGTACTCTCACCGAAACAGACTGCTCTGGTCAACATCATGGTCAACAGGAAAATCCATATCACAGTCTCTTGGGGCAAGTCCATCTTACAGGAGGAGAAAAGGAGAAATTTGTAATGGGGGTACAGAAAAACAGTTTGAGGGGGGGGAGAAACTTGTTACGATAATTAGTTCTCTAGTCTTGTTGTTCTTCTTGTTTTGCTGTCATCTCAAAGGTGCTGTCTCTCAGTCTTCTAAACTTTCTGGTGATACAATATTTCTTCTAGCTCAGCGCTCTTTCTGTAAGGAGAATAAATCTTGCATTACCATTTGTCCAACTAATGTGTGACATACCATCTGTAACGTTATGAGAACGTGAGAAAGAAGAGAGAGAGAAAAAAAAAAACAACAAGGGAGAGAGAACCGTTCATATATATATATATGCGTCACATAAATCAACAATAAACAACAACAGAAAAAAAAACATTTTTCAAACATTTTTCCAAGAGAGAAAAAAAAACATTGTCAGTTCTTCCGTTCATCATCAGGCTGTCACACCTGCATGTCCAATGGTATCTTTGCGCAGTCCCTCCCACCAGCATTTCCAAACTCCACCCTTTGTATCTGGCCAGGATACATTGATGCGGCTAGGTCATGCTGGGGTTTTGGTAGACTTCTGCAAAGACCAAGTAGCTATGTAATGTTTGAGTCCTACCGATAACCGTCAGAGATGGGGAGAGAAAAAAAACATTTTACAGATACTTTACAAATTTTACCCCGGTCATTCCTGTGTCTTCAGGGAATGACCTCCCAATTTATTAACCGTTACCTCAGGCTTATCATCAGTCCTAATGATCACCTTTCCTGACTACATATCATGGGTGTGGCCCAAAATTCTTCCTATGTGATCCCTGATTATAATTTGGTGTGTCATAACTTTGCTCATATTCATGTCTAGGGGGTCTGACTTTATGTGGGCTGTTACAGTTGCTGGCATAATGCCCTTCTCTTTTACAAAGATAACAAACCCTTGGCTTCCTCCATGTGCCAGTGGCCTGGGGTTTCGGTCGATTTGATGCCTCCTCTAATGCTTGAATGCTCATCACCATCAACCGCTCTCCCTGTGCTTCCCTGGTTCTTTGGATATTACGGTCATGCTCGATAGCGGACTCTCTTAATGCAGCCACCGAGATACCTCTCCAGTGAGGTAGAGAGGTTTGTACCCTGATTCTTAGTGTGTCTTTTAAGCCGTCCATTAATATGGACACAGCTACTTCTCTGTGGTGTACATTAGTTTTAATGTCATCTATACCAGTGTACCTAGCCATATCCTGCAGAGCCCGGTGAAAATACTCTGGTGTGGATTCACCTTCTTTTTGTTTTATTGTAAAGATTTTATTCCACTTTACCACTGCAGGGAAATATACTCCTAACTGTAAGTTGATTCTCTTTACATTATCCTGATTATACTCGTCTGTTAGTGGTATTTCTTCATCTAGTTTACAGTCAGCGATAAATTTCACTGAGTCGACATCGGGGGGTAAACATGCCCTCAAAACTGTCCTCCAATCTTTGTTATTTGGCTCTGCAGAATTTCCTAGCTCTCTAATATACTTTTGACATGCAACTCAGTCTTTCTTAGGGTCAGGAAATTCAGACAAAATTGTTCTTAATTCTGTTCGGGAAAAGGGGCAGTGCATGGCGATGTTCCTGACAGGTTAATAGTTGTACTTTTAACAGTATTACGATTATTCTTGTTACATTTATTACAATTGTTACTTTCAGTCTTAATACAGTTACTAAGTGCCTGTTTATCATACCCCATCGTGCCATTCTCTGCAGCCATAATCCTCTCCATTGCCATGTCTCTCCTCCCAATATGAGAGTCAGATATGTAAGTTAATTTTTTTTTGCATTTCACTTTCCTGTTGCCATAACTGTAAACAATCATAATGTCTAATTCGTTGTTTCCAGGATTTTATGAGACAGATCCTTCGCCTTAAATTATGCAATACCTCTGAGTCAAAACTACCTATCCCAGGAAATGGTGCTTTATCCCCCACAGTCATTCGTGTCCATTCGTCACAAAAGGTCTCAGTGTGGGGACCATACCTCCCCCACATTACTAACCGAGCAGACCCTCGGGGTCTGCGAGCCTCTTCAGTCTGAACCCTGACTGCTGAACGTCCCTGTGTTGTGCACTTGGCTGCCATTGTGGACCTTTTAAACACAGAAAAACTTCCTAAAATGCACCAAACACAGAAGTCTACGGTGGAAGTTCTCCAAGCTCTACCACCAGCTTCTTCTGCTCCGAGTACAACGAATCCGCCCCTTTTAGCAGACCCACGTAATCGTTGCAGGCCCTACCAGCGAAAATTCCTTATTTTAACACAAATCACACTTGCATGTGCTCCCTACAACACGCATGGGGGCAATTTAATATATGACCTCATATCATGTTGCGTTATTGGTCACACATACAACCGTGCGGTCCAATCGTACCACTTATAGACACTTGTTGCCCATAAATGGTAGGATCATTGGAGTCTCCCTACTGTGCTCCAAAACAGCCAGAGCGTAATACAACGAAAACTTTATCACACTCCGTTGCCCGTTTTCACCTAGACCGTGCTCATCACGTACCGTGATTCACCAAGACTTACTTCACCAAGATTTCACCAAGACTTCACCAAGAGGAGTTCAATACACTCATACCGTTTTCAACCCACTATCATTCTATAGTTTTCTGATCAGAAAAATAATTTCCCGTAATCTGATAGCTCTCCCCAGAGGCATTACAGTAAAGTAAGGTATTTAAACTAAGTTTTGGAAACTGAAATCAATTTGTGCTATTATCGCGTGGCTATACTATACCGCCCCCCACTAAAACTAGAGATGAGCGCCTGAAATTTTTCGGGTTTTGTGTTTTGGTTTTGGGTTCGGTTCCGCGGCCGTGTTTTGGGTTCGAACGCGTTTTGGCAAAACCTCACCGAATTTTTTTTGTCGGATTCGGGTGTGTTTCGGATTCGGGTGTTTTTTTCAAAAAACACTAAAAAACAGCTTAAATCATAGAATTTGGGGGTCATTTTGATCCCAAAGTATTATTAACCTCAAAAACCATAATTTACACTCATTTTCAGTCTATTCTGAATACCTCACACCTCACAATATTATTTTTAGTCCTAAAATTTGCACCGAGGTCGCTGTGTGAGTAAGATAAGCGACCCTAGTGGCCGACACAAACACCGGGCCCATCTAGGAGTGGCACTGCAGTGTCACGCAGGATGTCCCTTCCAAAAAACCCTCCCCAAACAGCACATGACGCAAAGAAAAAAAGAGGCGCAATGAGGTAGCTGTGTGAGTAAGATTAGCGACCCTAGTGGCCGACACAAACACCGGGCCCATCTAGGAGTGGCACTGCAGTGTCACGCAGGATGGCCCTTCCAAAAAACCCTCCCCAAACAGCACATGACGCAAAGAAAAAAAGAGGCGCAATGAGGTAGCTGTGTGAGTAAGATTAGCGACCCTAGTGGCCGACACAAACACCGGGCCCATCTAGGAGTGGCACTGCAGTGTCACGCAGGATGTCCCTTCCAAAAAACCCTCCCCAAACAGCACATGACGCAAAGAAAAAAAGAGGCGCAATGAGGTAGCTGTGTGAGTAAGATTAGCGACCCTAGTGGCCGACACAAACACCGGGCCCATCTAGGAGTGGCACTGCAGTGTCACGCAGGATGTCCCTTCCAAAAAACCCTCCCCAAACAGCACATGACGCAAAGAAAAAAAGAGGCGCAATGAGGTAGCTGACTGTGTGAGTAAGATTAGCGACCCTAGTGGCCGACACAAACACCGGGCCCATCTAGGAGTGGCACTGCAGTGTCACGCAGGATGTCCCTTCCAAAAAACCCTCCCCAATCAGCACATGATGCAAAGAAAAAGAAAAGAAAAAAGAGGTGCAAGATGGAATTGTCCTTGGGCCCTCCCACCCACCCTTATGTTGTATAAACAAAACAGGACATGCACACTTTAACCAACCCATCATTTCAGTGACAGGGTCTGCCACACGACTGTGACTGATATGACGGGTTGGTTTGGACCCCCCCCAAAAAAGAAGCAATTAATCTCTCCTTGCACAAACTGGCTCTACAGAGGCAAGATGTCCACCTCATCTTCACCCTCCGATATATCACCGTGTACATCCCCCTCCTCACAGATTATCAATTCGTCCCCACTGGAATCCACCATCTCAGCTCCCTGTGTACTTTGTGGAGGCAATTGCTGTTGGTCAATGTCTCCGCGGAGGAATTGATTATAATTCATTTTAATGAACATCATCTTCTCCACATTTTCTGGATGTAACCTCGTACGCCGATTGCTGACAAGGTGAGCGGCGGCACTAAACACTCTTTCGGAGTACACACTTGTGGGAGGGCAACTTAGGTAGAATAAAGCCAGTTTGTGCAAGGGCCTCCAAATTGCCTCTTTTTCCTGCCAGTATAAGTACGGACTGTGTGACGTGCCTACTTGGATGCGGTCACTCATATAATCCTCCACCATTCTATCAATGTTGAGAGAATCATATGCAGTGACAGTAGACGACATGTCCGTAATCGTTGTCAGGTCCTTCAGTCCGGACCAGATGTCAGCATCAGCAGTCGCTCCAGACTGCCCTGCATCACCGCCAGCGGGTGGGCTCGGAATTCTGAGCCTTTTCCTCGCACCCCCAGTTGCGGGAGAATGTGAAGGAGGAGATGTTGACAGGTCGCGTTCCGCTTGACTTGACAATTTTGTCACCAGCAGGTCTTTCAACCCCAGCAGACCTGTGTCTGCCGGAAAGAGAGATCCAAGGTAGGCTTTAAATCTAGGATCGAGCACGGTGGCCAAAATGTAGTGCTCTGATTTCAACAGATTGACCACCCGTGAATCCTTGTTAAGCGAATTAAGGGCTGCATCCACAAGTCCCACATGCCTAGCGGAATCGCTCCCTTTTAGCTCCTTCTTCAATGCCTCCAGCTTCTTCTGCAAAAGCCTGATGAGGGGAATGACCTGACTCAGGCTGGCAGTGTCTGAACTGACTTCACGTGTGGCAAGTTCAAAGGGCATCAGAACCTTGCACAACGTTGAAATCATTCTCCACTGCACTTGAGACAGGTGCATTCCACCTACTATATCGTGCTCAATTGTATAGGCTTGAATGGCCTTTTGCTGCTCCTCCAACCTCTGAAGCATATAGAGGGTTGAATTCCACCTCGTTACCACTTCTTGCTTCAGATGATGGCAGGGCAGGTTCAGTAGTTTTTGGTGGTGCTCCAGTCTTCTGTACGTGGTGCATGTACGCCGAAAGTGTCCCGCAATTTTTCTGGCCACCGACAGCATCTCTTGCACGCCCCTGTCGTTTTTTAAAAAATTCTGCACCACCAAATTCAAGGTATGTGCAAAACATGGGACGTGCTGGAATTTGCCCATATTTAATGCACACACAATATTGCTGGCGTTGTCCGATGCCACAAATCCACAGGAGAGTCCAATTGGGGTAAGCCATTCCGCGATGATCTTCCTCAGTTGCCGTAAGAGGTTTTCAGCTGTGTGCGTATTCTGGAAAGCGGTGATACAAAGCGTAGCCTGCCTAGGAAAGAGTTGGCGTTTGCGAGATGCTGCTACTGGTGCCGCCGCTGCTGTTCTTGCGGCGGGAGTCCATACATCTACCCAGTGGGCTGTCACAGTCATATAGTCCTGACCCTGCCCTGCTCCACTTGTCCACATGTCCGTGGTTAAGTGGACATTGGGTACAACTGCATTTTTTAGGACACTGGTGAGTCTTTTTCTGACGTCCGTGTACATTCTCGGTATCGCCTGCCTAGAGAAGTGGAACCTAGATGGTATTTGGTAACGGGGGCACACTGCCTCAATAAATTGTCTAGTTCCCTGTGAACTAACGGCGGATACCGGACGCACGTCTAACACCAACATAGTTGTCAAGGCCTCAGTTATCCGCTTTGCAGTAGGATGACTGCTGTGATATTTCATCTTCCTCGCAAAGGACTGTTGAACAGTCAATTGCTTACTGGAAGTAGTACAAGTGGGCTTACGACTTCCCCTCTGGGATGACCATCGACTCCCAGCGGCAACAACAGCAGCGCCAGCAGCAGTAGGCGTTACACGCAAGGATGCATCGGAGGAATCCCAGGCAGGAGAGGACTCGTCAGAATTGCCAGTGACATGGCCTGCAGGACTATTGGCATTCCTGGGGAAGGAGGAAATTGACACTGAGGGAGTTGGTGGGGTGGTTTGCGTGAGCTTGGTTACAAGAGGAAGGGATTTACTGGTCAGTGGACTGCTTCCGCTGTCACCCAAAGTTTTTGAACTTGTCACTGACTTATTATGAATGCGCTGCAGGTGACGTAAAAGGGAGGATGTTCCGAGGTGGTTAACGTCCTTACCCCTACTTATTACAGCTTGACAAAGGGAACACACGGCTTGACACCTGTTGTCCGCATTTCTGGTGAAATACCTCCACACCGAAGAGCTGATTTTTTTGGTATTTTCACCTGGCATGTCAACGGCCATATTCCTCCCACGGACAACAGGTGTCTCCCCGGGTGCCTGACTTAAACAAACCACCTCACCATCAGAATCCTCCTGGTCAATTTGCTCCCCAGCGCCAGCAACACCCATATCCTCCTCATCCTGGTGTACTTCAACACTGACATCTTCAATCTGACTATCAGGAACTGGACTGCGGGTGCTCCTTCCAGCACTTGCAGGGGGCGTGCAAATGGTGGAAGGCGCATGCTCTTCACGTCCAGTGTTGGGAAGGTCAGGCATCGCAACCGACACAATTGGACTCTCCTTGTGGATTTGGGATTTCGAAGAATGCACAGTTCTTTGCTGTGCTGCTTTTGCCAGCTTGAGTCTTTTCATTTTTCTAGCGAGAGGCTGAGTGCTTCCATCCTCATGTGAAGCTGAACCACTAGCCATGAACATAGGCCAGGGCCTCAGCCGTTCCTTGCCACTCCGTGTGGTAAATGGCATATTGGCAAGTTTACGCTTCTCCTCCGACAATTTTATTTTAGGTTTTGGAGTCCTTTTTTTACTGATATTTGGTGTTTTGGATTTGACATGCTCTGTACTATGACATTGGGCATCGGCCTTGGCAGACGACGTTGCTGGCATTTCATCGTCTCGGCCATGACTAGTGGCAGCAGCTTCAGCACGAGGTGGAAGTGGATCTTGATCTTTCCCTAATTTTGGAACCTCAACATTTTTGTTCTCCATATTTTAATAGGCACAACTAAAAGGCACCTCAGGTAAACAATGGAGATGGATGGATTGGATACTAGTATACAATTATGGACGGGCTGCCGAGTGCCGACACAGAGGTAGCCACAGCTGTGAACTACCGCACTGTACTGTGTCTGCTGCTAATATATAGACTGGTTGATAAAGAGATAGTATACTCGTAACTAGTATGTATGTATAAAGAAAGAAAAAAAAACCACGGTTAGGTGGTATATACAATTATGGACGGGCTGCCGAGTGCCGACACAGAGGTAGCCACAGCCGTGAACTACCGCACTGTACTGTGTCTGCTGCTAATATATAGACTGGTTGATAAAGAGATAGTATACTCGTAACTAGTATGTATGTATAAAGAAAGAAAAAAAAACCACGGTTAGGTGGTATATACAATTATGGACGGGCTGCCGAGTGCCGACACAGAGGTAGCCACAGCCGTGAACTACCGCACTGTACTGTGTCTGCTGCTAATATATAGACTGGTTGATAAAGAGATAGTATACTCGTAACTAGTATGTATGTATAAAGAAAGAAAAAAAAACCACGGTTAGGTGGTATATACAATTATGGACGGGCTGCCGAGTGCCGACACAGAGGTAGCCACAGCCGTGAACTACCGCACTGTACTGTGTCTGCTGCTAATATAGACTGGTTGATAAAGAGATAGTATACTCGTAACTAGTATGTATGTATAAAGAAAGAAAAAAAAACCACGGTTAGGTGGTATATACAATTATGGACGGGCTGCCGAGTGCCGACACAGAGGTAGCCACAGCCGTGAACTACCGCACTGTACTGTGTCTGCTGCTAATATATAGACTGGTTGATAAAGAGATAGTATACTCGTAACTAGTATGTATGTATAAAGAAAGAAAAAAAAACCACGGTTAGGTGGTATATACAATTATGGACGGGCTGCCGAGTGCCGACACAGAGGTAGCCACAGCCGTGAACTACCGCACTGTACTGTGTCTGCTGCTAATATATAGACTGGTTGATAAAGAGATAGTATACTCGTAACTAGTATGTATGTATAAAGAAAGAAAAAAAAACCACGGTTAGGTGGTATATACAATTATGGACGGGCTGCCGAGTGCCGACACAGAGGTAGCCACAGCCGTGAACTACCGCACTGTACTGTGTCTGCTGCTAATATATAGACTGGTTGATAAAGAGATAGTATACTCGTAACTAGTATGTATGTATAAAGAAAGAAAAAAAAACCACGGTTAGGTGGTATATACAATTATGGACGGGCTGCCGAGTGCCGACACAGAGGTAGCCACAGCCGTGAACTACCGCACTGTACTGTGTCTGCTGCTAATATATAGACTGGTTGATAAAGAGATAGTATACTCGTAACTAGTATGTATGTATAAAGAAAGAAAAAAAAACCACGGTTAGGTGGTATATACAATTATGGACGGGCTGCCGAGTGCCGACACAGAGGTAGCCACAGCCGTGAACTACCGCACTGTACTGTGTCTGCTGCTAATATATAGACTGGTTGATAAAGAGATAGTATACTCGTAACTAGTATGTATGTATAAAGAAAGAAAAAAAAACCACGGTTAGGTGGTATATACAATTATGGACGGGCTGCCGAGTGCCGACACAGAGGTAGCCACAGCCGTGAACTACCGCACTGTACTGTGTCTGCTGCTAATATAGACTGGTTGATAAAGAGATAGTATACTACTAATATTATATATACTGGTGGTCAGGTCACTGGTCACTAGTCACACTGGCAGTGGCACTCCTGCAGCAAAAGTGTGCACTGTTTAATTTTAATATAATATTATGTACTCCTGGCTCCTGCTATAACCTATAACTGGCACTGCAGTAGTGCTCCCCAGTCTCCCCCACAATTATAAGCTGTGTGAGCTGAGCAGTCAGACAGATATATAATATATATAGATGATGCAGCACACTGGCCTGAGCCTGAGCAGTGCACACAGATATGGTATGTGACTGACTGAGTCACTGTGTGTATCGCTTTTTTCAGGCAGAGAACGGATATATTAAATAAACTGCACTGTGTGTCTGGTGGTCACTCACTATATAATATATTATGTACTCCTGGCTCCTGCTATAACCTATAACTGGCACTGCAGTAGTGCTCCCCAGTCTCCCCCACAATTATAAGCTGTGTGAGCTGAGCAGTCAGACAGATATATATAATATTATTTATATATAGATAATAGATGATGCAGCACACTGGCCTGAGCCTGAGCAGTGCACACAGATATGGTATGTGACTGAGTCACTGTGTGCTGTGTATCGCTTTTTTCAGGCAGAGAACGGATTATAAATAAAACTGGTGGTCACTGGTCACTATCAGCAAAACTCTGCACTGTACTGAGTACTCCTAATGCTCCCCAAAATTAGTAAATCAAGTGTCTCTCTAATCTATTCTAAACGGAGAGGACGCCAGCCACGTCCTCTCCCTATCAATCTCAATGCACGTGTGAAAATGGCGGCGACGCACGGCTCCTTATATAGAATCCGAGTCTCGCGATAGAATCCGAGCCTCGCGAGAATCCGACAGCGTCATGATGACGTTCGGGCGCGCTCGGGTTAACCGAGCAAGGCGGGAAGATCCGAGTCGCTCGGACCCGTGAAAAAAAACATGAAGTTCTGGCGGGTTCGGATTCAGAGAAACCGAACCCGCTCATCTCTAACTAAAACAATGCTATTGTGCGATTTGAGTTTCGGTGGGCGTACCCAGACGCTCCGTTGCGTAATATACACTCCGTGCGTCGACCCTTGCGTTGCGTATGCCCTGCCCTTGTAAGGACACGTGTACGCAGACCAAGTACGTCCACAGTAACCCACTACACGTTTATCAATGTGAATGATTTTTTTAACAGTAATCATTCACTGAACACCACACAAGTAGAGTTTGTGTGCGTGCCCTTTTACAATTATTCCTTTAAATATTTATCCTTTAACTATTAATAACAACAAATGTCTCAGCACGTTTATCACTAGTGTGTGGCAATCAGGAGAATGAGGTACGGACAAATAATACTAAGCAAGAGATACAGGTGTGTGTGCTTATGCGTACGTACGCAAAACAGAAACTAAACAGGTTTTAAAAGACAATAACGTACTGTTCCTACCTTTTGGTTCCGGATTCCTTCAGCACTCCTTACTACGCGAAGCTGACGCTTATCTGGTCAGCACTACGAGGAATATTACCTCCCGCCTTTTGCTGACCGATAATGTCTGCTGAAATTACCTAGTGCAGATATGTGAAGAGCGGGCGAGTCCCCAATTGTAAAAGCCTAATATATATATCCTATATTAAACACGCTAAAAGGTTAATGAACACAGTATGCAATTGGCGTATGGAATACCATAAGAGTACGCACGTAGCGTACAAACGCTTAGCCGTGGACGAGACGTACGAGCGGCACGTTCGCTCACGGCTTACAGCGTAAAGGCAAGCACGGTATAGGCTGCCGACTAACGTAATGATACGCTATCAGCGCAGCGGACGCTCGAGACCACGAGGAGATCACGTGCGGCGCTGACGCTCACAGAGTTAAACCTTTGTAACAATATCATAAACAATGTACTTAAATTGTAAATCTTTGTGCAGTGATATGGTGTAAATGCAACACAGTGTAACTTTGTTAGTTTAAAAGCTGTATGAGCGATTCTTACGCTCTGAGAACCCTTTAGCAATATAATAAACACTCAAATGCCGGTCTAAGGGTCTAACACCTTTTAAGGGAGAGAATGAACGTTCAATCGCAAAAGAATACACAATACAAGTTATACACTACCAAACTAACATAAAACACCTAACCGAGTTACTACACGTTAAAATACAACAAAGACACAATTACATTTAAGGGGGAAGGAGAGAGAGAATGGCTTACAACAAATCAGGAGATAAATATGGTTGCAGAGAACTTACGCACAAGGGGAACAATCGCAAGCGCCTTTCTGGATATCCAGCTCCCGATTATCAGTGATGAGAACCGTTGAAAAGAGTAGAGAGCTGGCCCAGATCGGCTTGTCTTTATATACACTTACACACAGTACAGTACAATGGTCCCTACATTCTTATTGTTCATTGGACACAGGAATTTGTCTCTGCATTATAACAAAAGGTCATAGGTTGGTTCATACAGGTGGGCTGTGACTATTCCTAACTGCTCAGGTGGGAGGGAAACTGGGTTTCCCGCCGCATGGGTAATAAAGTGCAAATATAGTAAATGTCCATAAACTTCTTATGTCCATAACTATTCGCACGAGCGAGTAATCCGCTTCAAACCAACACCGGAATATTGCTAATTATATTCTCTTCCGATGGATACTAAACACCACTGTGTAACCCCTGTCTGACCCTTCGTATCAAACAAAGAGGAATCTCTTTGTCCCCGAACATGGTATATTAACTAAACTTTCAGATTCTATCAAAGGGACCATAATCTACAAAATACATTATATGACTAAAATATGTTACGATTGAGTCGCCCGCTAGACGCACACAAACTCTACCGTAAATGCGCATACCGTGCGCCCGCGAGTGCACGCGACTGCGAGTATACGCACGCACGGGAGAGCTAATGCTCGTGCAGCGGGCACACGCATGAGGTGCATATATGGCAATGTGCAGCGTGATATTTTTCTGACTTTGACAGGGGGAAAGGGGGGAGCCTGTAACTGTGCCCGGGGGAAAGGGGGGAGCCTGTAACTGTGCCCGGGGGAAAGGGGGGAGCTTGTTACTGTGCCCGGGGGAAAGGGGGGAGCTTGTAACTGTGCCCGGGGGAAAGGGGGGAGCCTGTAACTGTGCCCGGGGGAAAGGGGGGAGCCTGTAACTGTGTCCGGGGGAAAGGGGGGAGCCTGTAACTGTGCCCGGGGGAAAGGGGGGAGCCTGTAACTGTGTCCGGGGGAAAGGGGGGAGCCTGTAACTGTGTCCGGGGGAAAGGGGGGAGCCTGTAACTGTGCCCGGGGGAAAGGGGGGAGCCTGTAACTGTGCCCGGGGGAAAGGGGGGAGCCTGTAACTGTGTCCGGGGGAAAGGGGGGAGCCTGTAACTGTGCCCGGGGGAAAGGGGGGAGCCTGTAACTGTGCCCGGGGGAAAGGGGGGAGCCTGTAACTGTGCCCGGGGGAAAGGGGGGAGCCTGTAACTGTGCCCGCGGGATAGGGAGGAGCCTGTAACTGTGTCCGGGGGAAAGGGGGGAGCCTGTAACTGTGCCCGCGGGATAGGGGGGAGCCTGTAACTGTGTCCAGGGGAAAGGGGGGAGCCTGTAACTGTGCCCGGGGGAAAGGGGGGGAGCCTGTAACTGTGCCCGGGGGAAAGGGGGGAGCCTGTAACTGTGCCCGCGGGATAGTGGGGAGCCTGTAACTGTGCCCGAGGGAAAGGGGGGAGCCTGTAACTGTGCCCGGGGGAAAGGGGGGAGCCTGTAACTGTGCCCGGGGGAAAGGGGGGAACCTGTAACTGTGCCCGCGGGAAAGGGGGGAGCCTGTATCTGTGCCCGGGGGATAGGGGGGAGCCTGTAACTGTGTCCGGGGGAAAGGGGGGAGCCTGTAACTGTGCCCGGGGGAAAGGGGGGAGCCTGTATCTGTGCCCGGGGGATAGGGGGGGAGCCTGTAACTGTGTCCGGGGGAAAGGGGGGAGCCTGTAACTGTGCCCGGGGGAAAGGGGGGAGCCTGTAACTGTGCCCGGGGGAAAGGGGGGAGCCTGTATCTGTGCCCGGGGGATAGGGGGGAGCCTGTAACTGTGTCCGGGGGAAAGGGGGGAGCCTGTAACTGTGCCCGGGGGAAAGGGGGGAGCCTGTAACTGTGCCTGGGGGAAAGGGGGGAGCCTGTAACTGTGCCCGCGGGATAGGGGGGAGCCTGTAACTGTGCCCGGGGGAAAGGGGGGAACCTGTAACTGTGCCCGCGGGATAGGGGGGAGCCTGTAACTGTGCCCGGGGGAAAGGGGGGAGCCTGTATCTGTGCCCGGGGGATAGGGGGGAGCCTGTAACTGTGTCCGGGGGGAAAGGGGGGAACCTGTAACTGTGCCCGGGGGAAAGGGGGAGAACCTGTAACTGTGCCCGGGGGAAAGGGGGGAACCTGTAACTGTGCCCGGGGGAAAGGGAGGAGCCTGTAACTGTGCCCGGGGGAAAGGGAGGAGCCTGTAACTGTGTCCGGGGGAAAGGGGGGAGCCTGTAACTGTGTCCGGGGGAAAGGGGGGAGCCTGTAACTGTGTCTGGGGGAAAGGGGGGAGCCTGTAACTGTGTCCAGGGGAAAGGGGAGAACCTGTAACTGTGCCCGCGGGATAGGGGGGAGCCTGTAACTGTGCCCGGGGGAAAGGGAGGAGCCTGTAACTGTGTCCGGGGGAAAGGGGGGAGCTTGTAACTGTGCCCGGGGGAAAGGGAGGAGCCTGTAACTGTGTCCGGGGGAAAGGGGGGAGCCTGTAACTGTGTCCAGGGGAAAGGGGGGAGCCTGTAACTGTGTCCGGGGGAAAGGGGGGAACCTGTAACTGTGCCCGCGGGATAGGGGGGAGCCTGTAACTGTGCCCGGGGGAAAGGGGGGAGCCTGTATCTGTGCCCGGGGGATAGGGGGGAGCCTGTAACTGTGTCCGGGGGAAAGGGGGGGAACCTGTAACTGTGCCCGGGGGAAAGGGGAGAACCTGTAACTGTGCCCGGGGGAAAGGGGGGAACCTGTAACTGTGCCCGGGGGAAAGGGAGGAGCCTGTAACTGTGCCCGGGGGAAAGGGAGGAGCCTGTAACTGTGTCCGGGGGAAAGGGGGGAGCCTGTAACTGTGTCCGGGGGAAAGGGGGGAGCCTGTAACTGTGTCTGGGGGAAAGGGGGGGAGCCTGTAACTGTGTCCAGGGGAAAGGGGAGAACCTGTAACTGTGCCCGCGGGATAGGGGGGAGCCTGTAACTGTGCCCGGGGGAAAGGGAGGAGCCTGTAACTGTGTCCGGGGGAAAGGGGGGAGCTTGTAACTGTGCCCGGGGGAAAGGGAGGAGCCTGTAACTGTGTCCGGGGGAAAGGGGGGAGCCTGTAACTGTGTCCAGGGGAAAGGGGGGAGCCTGTAACTGTGTCCGGGGGAAAGGGAGGAGCCTGTAACTGTGTCCGGGGGAAAGGGGGGAGCTTGTAACTGTGCCCGGGGGAAAGGGAGGAGCCTGTAACTGTGTCCGGGGGATAGGGGGGAGCCTGTAACTGTGCCCGGGGGAAAGGGAGGAGCCTGTAACTGTGTCCGGGGGAAAGGGGGGAGCTTGTAACTGTGCCCGGGGGAAAGGGAGGAGCCTGTAACTGTGTCCGGGGGAAAGGGGGGAGCCTGTAACTGTGTCCAGGGGAAAGGGGGGAGCTTGTAACTGTGCCCGGGGGAAAGGGAGGAGCCTGTAACTGTGTCCGGGGGATAGGGGGGAGCCTGTAACTGTGCCCGGGGGAAAGGGAGGAGCCTGTAACTGTGTCCGGGGGAAAGGGGGGAGCCTGTAACTGTGTCCGGGGGAAAGGGGGGAGCCTGTAACTGTGTCTGGGGGAAAGGGGGGAGCCTGTAACTGTGTCCAGGGGAAAGGGGGGAGCCTGTAACTGTGTCCGGGGGAAAGGGGGGAGCCTGTAACTGTGTCCGGGGGAAAGGGGGGGAGCCTGTAACTGTGTCCGGGGGAAAGGGGGGAGCCTGTAACTGTGTCCGGGGGAAAGGGGGGAGCCTGTAACTGTGTCTGGGGGAAAGGGGGGAGCCTGTAACTGTGTCCGGGGGAAAGGGGGGAGCCTGTAACTGTGTCCGGGGGGAAAGGGGGAGCCTGTAACTGTGCCCGGGGGAAAGGGGGGAGCCTGTAACTGTGCCCGGGGGAAAGGGGGGAGCCTGTAACTGTGTCCGGGGGGAAAGGGGGGAGCCTGTAACTGTGCCCGGGGGAAAGGGGGGAGCCTGTAACTGTGCCCGGGGGAAAGGGGGGAGCCTGTAACTGTGCCCGGGGGAAAGGGGGGAGCCTGTAACTGTGCCCGGGGGAAAGGGGGGAGCCTGTAACTGTGCCCGGGGGAAAGGGGGGGAGCCTGTAACTGTGTCCGGGGGAAAGGGGGGAGCCTGTAACTGTGCCCGGGGGAAAGGGGGGAGCCTGTAACTGTGTCCGGGGGGAAAGGGGGAGCCTGTAACTGTGCCCGGGGGAAAGGGGGGAGCCTGTAACTGTGTCCGGGGGGAAAGGGGGAGCCTGTAACTGTGTCCGGGGAAAGGGGAGAGCCTGTAACTGTGTCTGGGGGAAAGGGGGGAGCCTGTAACTGTGCCTTGGGGAAAGGGGGGAGCCTGTAACTGTGTCCGGGGGGAAAGGGGGGAGCCTGTAACTGTGCCCGGGGTAAAGGGGGGAGCCTGTAACTGTGTCCGGGGGAAAGGGGGGAGCCTGTAACTGTGCCCGGGGGAAAGGGGGGAGCCTGTAACTGTGCCCGGGGGGAAAGGGGGGAGCCTGTAACTGTGTCCGGGGGAAAGGGGGGAGCCTGTAACTGTGTCCGGGGGAAAGGGGGGAGCCTGTAACTGTGCCCGGGGGAAAGGGGGGAGCCTGTAACTGTGTCCGGGGGGAAAGGGGGGAGCCTGTAACTGTGCCCGGGGTAAAGGGGGGAGCCTGTAACTGTGTCCGGGGGAAAGGGGGGAGCCTGTAACTGTGCCCGGGGGAAAGGGGGGAGCCTGTAACTGTGTCCGGGGGAAAGGGGGGAGCCTGTAACTGTGTCCGGGGGAAAGGGGGGAGCCTGTAACTGTGTCCGGGGGAAAGGGGGGAGCCTGTAACTGTGCCCGGGGGAAAGGGGGGAGCCTGTAACTGTGCCCGGGGAAAAGGGGGGAGCTTGTAACTGTGCCCGGGGGAAAGGGGGGAACCTCTAACTGTGTCCGGGGGAAAGGGGGGAGCCTGTAACTGTGCCCGGGGGAAAGGGGGGAGCCTGTAACTGTGCCCGGGGGAAAGGGGGGAGCCTGTAACTGTGTCCGGGGGAAAGGGGGGAGCCTGTAACTGTGTCCGGGGGAAAGGGGGGAGCCTGTAACTGTGCCCGGGGGAAAGGGGGGAGCCTGTAACTGTGTCTGGGGGAAAGGGGGGAGCCTGTAACTGTGCCCGGGGGAAAGGGGGGAGCCTGTAACTGTGCCCGGGGGAAAGGGGGGAGCCTGTAACTGTGCCCGGGGGAAAGGGGGGAGCCTGTAACTGTGCCTGGGGGAAAGGGGGGAGCCTGTAACTGTGTCCGGGGGGAAAGGGGGGAGCCTGTAACTGTGTCCGGGGGGAAAGGGGGGAGCCTGTAACTGTGCCCGGGGTAAAGGGGGGAGCCTGTAACTGTGCCCGGGGGAAAGGGGGGAGCCTGTAACTGTGTCCGGGGGAAAGGGGGGAGCCTGTAACTGTGCCCGGGGGAAAGGGGGGAGCCTGTAACTGTGCCCGGGGGAAAGGGGGGAGCCTGTAACGGTGCCCGGGTGAAAGGGGGGAGCCTGTATCTGTGCCCGGGGAAAGGGGGGAGCCTGTAACTGTGCCCGGGGGAAAGGGGGGAGCCTGTAACTGTGCCCGGGGGATAGGGGGGAGCCTGTAACTGTGTCCGGGGGAAAGGGGGGAGCTTGTAACTGTGCCCGGGGGAAAGGGGGGAGCCTGTAACTGTGTCCGGGGGAAAGGGGGGAGCCTGTAACTGTGCCCGGGGGAAAGGGGGGAGCCTGTAACTGTGTCCGGGGGAAAGGGGGGAGCCTGTAACTGTGCCCGGGGGAAAGGGGGGAGCCTGTAACTGTGCCCGGGGGAAAGGGGGGAGCCTGTAACTGTGCCCGGGGGAAAGGGGGGAGCCTGTAACTGTGCCCGGGGGAAAGGGGGGAGCCTGTAACTGTGTCCGGGGGGAAAGGGGGGAGCCTGTAACTGTGCCCGGGGGAAAGGGGGGAGCCTGTAACTGTGTCTGGGGGAAAGGGGGGAGCCTGTAACTGTGCCCGGGGGAAAGGGGGGAGCCTGTAACTGTGTCTGGGGGAAAGGGGGGAGCCTGTAACTGTGCCCGGGGGAAAGGGGGGAGCCTGTAACTGTGCCCGGGGGAAAGGGGGGAGCCTGTAACTGTGTCTGGGGGAAAGGGGGGAGCCTGTAACTGTGTCCGGGGGAAAGGGGGGAGCCTGTAACTGTGTCCGGGGGAAAGGGGGGAGCCTGTAACTGTGTCCGGGGGAAAGGGGGGAGCCTGTAACTGTGCCCGGGGGATAGGGGGGAGCCTGTAACTGTGTCCGGGGGAAAGGGGGGAGCCTGTAACTGTGCCCGGGGGATAGGGGGGAGCCTGTAACTGTGCCCGGGGGAAAGGGGGGAGCCTGTAACTGTGCCCGGGGGAAAGGGGGGAGCCTGTAACTGTGCCCGGGGGAAAGGGGGGAGCCTGTAACTGTGTCCGGGGGGAAAGGGGGGAGCCTGTAACTGTGCCCGGGGTAAAGGGGGGAGCCTGTAACTCTGTCCGGGGGAAAGGGGGGAGCCTGTAACTGTGCCCGGGGGAAAGGGGGGAGCCTGTAACTGTGCCCGGGGGAAAGGGAGGAGCCTGTAACTGTGCCCGGGGGAAAGGGAGGAGCCTGTAACTGTGTCCGGGGGAAAGGGGGGGAGCCTGTAACTGTGTCCGGGGGAAAGGGGGGAGCCTGTAACTGTGTCCGGGGGAAAGGGGGGATCCTGTAACTGTGTCCGGGGGAAAGGGGGGATCCTGTAACTGTGCCCGGGGGAAAGGGGGGAGCCTGTAACTGTGCCCGGGGGAAAGGGGGGAGCCTGTAACTGTGCCCGGGGGAAAGGGGGGAGCCTGTAACTGTGTCCGGGGGGAAAGGGGGGAGCCTGTAACTGTGCCCGGGGGAAAGGGGGGAGCCTGTAACTGTGTCCGGGGGAAAGGGGGGAGCCTGTAACTGTGTCCGGGGGAAAGGGGGGATCCTGTAACTGTGCCCGGGGGAAAGGGGGGAGCCTGTAACTGTGCCCGGGGGAAAGGGGGGAGCCTGTAACTGTGCCCGGGGGAAAGGGGGGAGCCTGTAACTGTGTCCGGGGGAAAGGGTGGAGCCTGTAACTGTGCCCGGGGGAAAGGGGGGAGCCTGTAACTGTGCCCGGGGGAAAGGGGGGAGCCTGTAACTGTGCTCGGGGGATAGGGGGGAGCCTGTAACTGTGTCTGGGGGAAAGGGGGGAGCCTGTAACTGTGTCCGGGGGGAAAGGGGGGGAGCCTGTAACTGTGTCCGGGGGAAAGGGGGGAGCCTGTAACTGTGTCCGGGGGAAAGGGAGGAGCCTGTAACTGTGCCCGGGGGATAGGGGGGAGCCTGTAACTGTGTCCGGGGGAAAGGGAGGAGCCTGTAACTGTGCCCGGGGGATAGGGGGGAGCCTGTAACTGTGTCCGGGGGAAAGGGAGGAGCCTGTAACTGTGCCCGGGGGATAGGGGGGAGCCTGTAACTGTGTCCGGGGGATAGGGGGGAGCCTGTAAAACTGTGTCCGGGGGAAAGGGGGGAGCTAGTAACTGTGTCCGGGGGAAAGGGGGGAGCCTGTAACTGTGTCTGGGGGAAAGGGGGGGAGCCTGTAACTGTGCCCGGGGGATAGGGGGGAGCCTGTAACTGTGTCCGGAGGAAAGGGGGGAGCCTGTAACTGTGCCCGGGGGAAAGGGGGGAGCCTCTAACTGTGTCCGGGGGAAAGGGGGGAGCCTGTAACTGTGCCCTGGGGGAAAGGGGGGGAGCCTCTAACTGTGTCCGGGGGAAAGGGGGGAGCCTGTAACTGTGTCCGGGGGAAAGGGGGGGAGCTTGTAACTGTGTCTGGGGGAAAGGGGGGAGCCTGTAACTGTGCCCGGGGGAAAGGGGGGAGCTTGTAACTGTGTCTGGGGGAAAGGGGGGAGCCTGTAACTGTGTCCCGGGGGGAAAGGGGGGAGCCTGTAACTGTGCCCGGGGGGAAAAGGGGGGTGCCTGTAACTGTGTCTGGGGGGAAAGGGGGGAGCCTGTAACTGTGTCCAGGGGAAAGGGGGGAGCCTGTAACTGTGTCTGGGGGAAAGGGGGGAGCTTGTAACTGTGCCCGGGGGGAAAGGGGGGGAGCTTGTAACTGTGCCCGGGGGAAAGGGAGGAGCCTGTAACTGTGTCGGAGGGAAAGGGGGGAGCCTGTAACTGTGTCTGGGGGAAAGGGGGGAGCTTGTAACTGTGCCCGGGGGAAAGGGGGGAGCTTGTAACTGTGCCCGGGGGAAAGGGAGGAGCCTGTAACTGTGTCGGAGGGAAAGGGGGGGAGCCTGTAACTGTGTCCGGGGGAAAGGGGGGAGCCTGTAACTGTGCCCGGGGGAAAGGGAGGAGCCTGTAACTGTGTCTGGGGGAAAGGGGGGAGCCTGTAACTGTGCCCGGGGGAAAGGGAGGAGCCTGTAACTGTGTCCGGGGGAAAGGGGGGAGCCTGTAACTGTGCCCGGGGGAAAGGGAGGAGCCTGTAACTGTGTCTGGGGGAAAGGGGGGAGCCTGTAACTGTGCCCGGGGGAAAGGGAGGAGCCTGTAACTGTGTCCGGGGGAAAGGGGGGAGCCTGTAACTGTGCCCGGGGGAAAGGGAGGAGCCTGTAACTGTGTCCGGGGGAAAGGGGGGAGCCTGTAACTGTGTCCGGGGGAAAGGGGGGAGCCTGTAACTGTGCCCGGGGGAAAGGGGGGAGCCTGTAACTGTGTCTGGGGGAAAGGGGGGAGCTTGTTACTGTGCCCGGGGGAAAGGGGGGAGCTTGTAACTGTGCCCGGGGGAAAGGGAGGAGCCTGTAACTGTGTCCGGGGGAAAGGGGGGAGCCTGTAACTGTGCCCGGGGGAAAGGGAGGAGCCTGTAACTGTGTCTGGGGGAAAGGGGGGAGCCTGTAACTGTGCCCGGGGGAAAGGGAGGAGCCTGTAACTGTGTCCGGGGGAAAGGGGGGAGCCTGTAACTGTGCCCGGGGGAAAGGGAGGAGCCTGTAACTGTGTCCGGGGGAAAGGGGGGAGCCTGTAACTGTGTCCGGGGGAAAGGGGGGAGCCTGTAACTGTGCCCGGGGGAAAGGGGGGAGCCTGTAACTGTGTCTGGGGGAAAGGGGGGAGCTTGTTACTGTGCCCGGGGGAAAGGGGGGAGCCTGTAACTGTGTCCGGGGAAAGGTGGGAGCCTGTAACTGTGCCCGGGGGAAAGGGGGGAGCCTGTAACTGTGTCTGGGGGAAAGGGGGGAGCCTGTAACTGTGTACGGGGGAAAGGGGGGGCCTGTAACTGTGTCCGGGGAAAGGGAGGAGCCTGTAACTGTGTCTGGGGGAAAGGGGGGAGCCTGTAACTGTGTCCGGGGAAAGGGAGGAGCCTGTAACTGTGTCTGGGGGAAAGGGGGGAGCCTGTAACTGTGCCCGGGGGAAAGGGGGGAGCCTGTAACTGTGTCTGGGGGAAAGGGGGGAGCCTGTAACTGTGCCCGGGGGAAAGGGGGGAGCTAGTAACTGTGCCCGGGGAGGGAGTGGAGCTGCTATTATTGTTTTTATCATTATACTGGAAGCTGTTTGTTTTTAGCACTGGTTTTGTAGTTGCTTCTGTACCTGAATGAAGGTATTTTATTTATTCATGTTAGACATTTGTATTTATTTTTGCCTGCCCCATTATTTATTACATGAATAATTACAAACATAATGCATATTGGGGGGAGGGTACATATACAAGGGTCAGCCATTGCGCCAAAGCAAAGAAGGTTACCCTGGTCCATTTGCAGGCTTTGTTAGGGAGGCAGGTAATTCCTATGGGAAGAATCTTCAGAAGGCGGCTGGAGCAAGTCATGGCAGGCGTTAAGAAGAGGCACCATTTTATCCGCATTTCCAAGGAGCTGAGAGATGATTTGCGAGTGTGGGAGGAATTCATCCTGCTCTTCAATGGCGTGTGCATGTGGCAAACAGCGACTTTGCACAATCATGCGTTTCAGCTGTTCACCGACGCAGCTGGGGCCACTGATTTCAGGGCGTATCTATCTGCGAGATGAGTGGTGCGCCGAACGGTGGCCAGCCCGATGGACAGACACAGGGCTGACCAAGAACTTGGCAGTTTTGGAATTGTTCCCAATAGTAGTGGCAGTGGAGATCTGGGGGCTGGGGGGGGGGGGGGGGGGTGCACAAGCTGGCCAATAGGTGCATTCTGTGCTGCTGCGACAACTTGGGGGTGGTGGAGATTATGAACAAAGTGCGTCATCCCCACCAGTTAGGAGGACCAGTTAGGAGGAGGAGGGTAGTGGCGGCCGGCCTGTGGCATAATATCACATTCACGGCCAAATACGTACCTGGGGAGCAGAATGTTTTAGCAGATGCGTTGTCCAGACAGAATTGGGAGGTCTTCAGGACCATTGCGCCGCATGCGCGTATGACAGGCCTAACATGCCCCTCCCATCTTTGGCAGATAGTCGAGCCAATCTGAGCGACCTCGTCAAGCAATCACTGGCGGCAAAGACATGGAGAGCATACGAAGCCGCCTGGCGGAAGTGGCAGCAGTTTAGGAGCACGCCAGGCCAGGATGGTAAGGCCACACGCCAGCGATTACTGGCATTCCTAAGAGGGGAGCGAGCTTCCAGGGCCAAAGGTTAGCACCTCACAGGCCAGCATTTCCTTTTTTACAAAACCTGAGGGCTGGCAGGACGAGAACAAGGCTTTTGTGGTGCGCACGATAATGAAGGGCTGGGCAGGGCGGGGGGGAAGAAACCTGACAGTAGAGAGCCAGTGACCATAGAAAGGCTGGTCGGCGCGAGGCTATGTGGTTTAGAACAGCCTTTATTAATATGGCGTTCAGCGGAGCTTCCAGAGTGAGCGAGCTGGTGGCCGAGAGCAAGCATGCACTCAGCTCGGGCCTTCAGAACGGGAATGTCACAATTGCAGAGGATATGGGGGGTCATTCCGAGTTGTTCGCTCGCTAGCAGTTTTAGCAGCCGTGCAAACGCTAAGCAGTTCCGGATTTTATGTCACACACCTGCCCAGCGTTCTCCCAGCCACGCCTGCGTTTTTCCTGGCACGCCTGCGTTTTTCCGAACACTCCCTGAAAACGGTCAGTTGACACCTAAAAACGCCCACTTCATGTCAATCACTCTGCGGCCAGCAGTGCGACTGAAATGCATCACTAGACCCTGTGTGAAACTACATTGTTCGTTGTAATAGTACGTCACGGGTGCGCATTGCGCCGCATACACATGCGCAGAAGTGCCTTTTTTTGCCTCATCGCTGCACAGCGAACTAATGCAGCTAGCGATCAACTCGGAATGACCACCATGGTGTTGTGCAAGGTACAGAAGTCCAAGACGGATCAGGGGGTAAGGGCAGATGGGTGCGTTTGAAGGCACCGCATAAAGTAGCAGTGTGTCCAGTGATTGCAGTCAGAGAATATCTGGAGTTCAGGCCTGAGGGGGGGGGGGGGGGGGAAGAATTTCCTAGTCCACGGAGATGAAGCTTCACTAACCAGGTTCCAGCTCACAGCAGTCTTTAGGAAATGCATTAGGAAGCTGGGTTGGGACAAGCGGAAATTTGGCACACGCTCGGTAACAAAAAATTAAGCTGTGACCAGATTATTCATCCAAAATCTTGCCTCCGTGTTGTCTATTCCTGGGGGGGTCATAGCCGAAGTAGCGGGATGCAGGCGGGTCGGTCTCTCCCCCTTAAGGCACATTCACTTACACATAGTAATATGGTACAATTGTTTACTGGTTTATTAACAGCTGAAGAATAAAGGCAGTCACTGAGCAGGGTGAGGAAACATCCATATCAAACACACAGGATACAAATAGAGTAAGAGAAGATGTTTCTCAGGGACCTACAGAGAAACATACCAGAGATTATTGGGTAAGGTTCAAACCAAAAGCAGAGCCGCCCCTAGGCATAGGCAAACTAGGCAAATGCCTATGGCATTTGGTATGCCTAGGGGCACCAGCAGCTTCTGCTGATTAAAATGATATGCGGCATGCCTATATTCTGTGTGTGACTGCGGCTGTATCTGCATACGAAATGCTACATTGCGTATATTCCTGGAAATTACTGTAATGTAGCATTTCGTATGCAGATACAGCCGCAGTTGCACACAGAATATAGGCATGCTGCATATCATTTTAATCAACAGAAGCTGCTTGTGCATCCTAACCACATAGCAATGCCAATAAGATGCATTTTCATTAAAAAAGGCACCCGACATTAGCAGAGCTGCCAGCTGACTCTCACCAGGCATCTCCTGCTGCATGGCGCATTGAGGCAAGATGTATAAGGACACATCTGTATCCAAGGAGAGGCAGAGATCACAGTGTCAGCGGCTGTGTGAGTGTTGTGTGTGGGTGGGTGGGTTGGTTGGTTGTGCAATAATGTTTGGCATATGTGTAAGGGACATTATGTGTATAAGGGCATTAATAAAGCTTGGCATAATGTGTAAGGCGCATTATGTTTATAAGGACATTAATAATGTGTGTCATATGTGTTAGCGGCTTTACTGTGTGGTATTATGTGTATAAAGGCATTATGTGTGGCATTATGTGTATAAGGTGCTCTACTGTGTGGTGTTAGAAAGGGCACCATTTTGTGGTATAATGTGAATAAAGAGCAAGATGGTGTGGTGTAATATGAATAAGGGGCACTACTGTGAGGAGTAACGTATATAAGGTAAAGTGGTACTACTGTGTGATGTAACATGAATAAGGGACACTATCGCATGATATAATGTGAATAAAGTTGCACTACTGTGTGGCATAATTTGAATTAGGGGTACTATTGTGCGGCCATGCCGCTTGCCAGCAAAAACATGTCCCTTTGCCGATTGTGCACACTGTTCCTTTTTAAAATATAGGGTATAGGAACACCAAAATATGGGCTGCTATGGGTGCGGGGTGATGGTACTGGGAAAAGGGTGCAGGGACAGAGGCAGAACTAGCGGTGGTGCTAGGGGCACCAGCCAAAATCTTGCCTAGGGCATCATACTGGTTAGGGCCGGCTCTGACCAAAAGTACAAAATTATGGAGGAATAAAAGAGATATTTGATATAAGAAACTTTTTCTAATGTTGACCATTGCTTTTGTTGAGGGTCTTAGACCTCATATCAAAACTCGGTTGACCATTAATGATCTGCTGTGGCGCACACATGTCCCAGAGGATTTGGTAATCTTAGCAGTACATCATGAAGATAACTTGATGTTTAGTAAAGTTACAGACAGAAAACTAAGCTTAAGAACCTACAGGTTAAAGTTGCTGAAGCCACTGGTGATATGGCTGGTGGGTAACAGAAAGGCACCACCCCTAGACATAGACCGTTTCAGCATGAAACAAGTAGGTGTCCAGCCTGATCACCTGGATACTTGTGCTCAGTGCTTAGTGGTCCTAGAGAGGTGGTGGAACTCACCCCCCTTCCCACGGCACCCATGTAATAAAGGTATTGTGCGCACCGTAGGTGTGCACGGCAAAAAAGGGGTGTGGTCTCGAAAAGAAAGGGGCATGGTCACACAATAGTAATAATGCCCACAGTTGTAGCACCCAGTGGTCGATGTGGAAATTTTGAAGTGGGGGTATGGACAAGTGAAGGTTGTAATTATGTGCACGCAGAAAGGCGCGCGCGCTCTGGAAAAGGGGGCATGGTCACTCAGAAGGGGGCATGTCCTTCAGTGTAGTTTATCACACCATATACACCTTATACACATTATGCACCACAATAGTAGGTCCCCTTACTGGTGCCCATTTCACATTATAGCACACAGCATGAGCCGAAATTCACATTATACCACACAGTATGAGCCAAAATTCACATTATAGCACACGGTATGAGCCGAAATTCACATTATATCACACAGCATGAGCCAAAATTCACATTATAGCACACAGTATGAGCCAAAATTCACATTATAGCACACGGTATGAGCCGAAATTCACATTATTGCAACGGTATAAGCCAAAATTCACATTATAGCACACAGAATGAGCCTAAATTCACATTATAGCACACGGTATGAGCCTAAATTCACATTACACCACACAGTAAGAGCTGATATTCACATTATAGCCAAAATTCACATTATAGCACACAGTATGAGCCGAAATTCACATTACACCACACAGTATGAGCCTAAATTCACTTTATAGCAAACAGTATGAGCCGAAATTCACATTATACTACATAGTATGAGCTGATATTCACATTTTAGCACACGGTATGAGCCGAAATTCACATTACACCACATAGTATGAGCCCAAATTCCCATTATAGCATGGTATTAGCCGAAATCCACATTATAGCACACATTCACATTATAGCAAATAGCATGAGCTGAAATTCACATTATAGCACACAGTATGAGCCTAAATTCACATTATAGAGTGACAGAGGGATAGGGAGAGTGACAGAGGGATAGGGAGAGTGACAGCAGGGACATGGAAAGAGACAGCAGGGACAGAGAGAGAGACAGCAGGGACAGGGAGAGTGACAGAGAGTGGGACAGCAAGGGCATACAGTAGGGACTAGGGGGAGAGAAAGGCAGTAGGGTAAAATTACCTGTTTAGCAGCGGCGGTGGACGAGGAGGCTGTGGTAGGGGTGGGATGGAGGAGGCTGTGGGCCTTGAAGATACTGCGGAGGAGGAGGCTGTGGGTGTGCAGAGGTCTGAGGGCGGCAAAGGAGGCTGATGGCAGCTGCAGTGGATCTGGAAGCAGGCTGGCTTTATTATCCCCTAGTGGTAATGCCCTGCAGTTATGACCCCAGTAGTTTACCCCCTATTTTGTTTAGCCTCCCAGTGGTAAGTAATGTCCCCAGTAGTTTAGCCTTCATGTAGTTTGCCCCATGTAGTTTAGCCCCCAGTGGTAATGCCCCCTGCAGTTATGCCCCCAGTAGTTTAGCCCCTGTAGTAAAGCCCCCATATAGTTTTCCCCCAGTAGTTAGCCCCCGTTAGTAATGCCCCCAGTAGTTTGCCCCCAGTAGTTAGCCCCCGTTAGTAATGCCCCCAGTAGTTTGCCCCGTTAGTAATGCCCCCAGTAGTAATGCCGCCAGTAGTTAAGCCCCTGTAGTTATGCCCCCAGTAGTAATGCCCCTGTAGTTATGCCCCCAGTAGTAATGCCCCTGTAGTTATGCCCCCAGTAGTAATGCCCCCTTGTAGGTTAGGCCCCCTGTAGTTTGCCCCCCTGTAGTTTAGTCCCCTTGTAGTAATGCCCCTGTAGTTAACTAGTTATGCTCCCAGTAGCTTTCTCCCTTGTAGGTTGCCCCCAGTAGTAATGCTCTCAGTAGTAATGCCCCTGTAGTTATGCCCCCAGTAGCATTTCCCCCTTGTAGGTTGCCCCCAGTAGTAAAGCCACCCAGTAGTAATGCCCCCCAGTAGTAATGCCCCCCAGTAGTAATGCCCCAGTAGACGCGCCACTACACATATGAAAAAAACAAAAGAAAAAACCACCATACTCACCTTGCCCCGCTCCCGCGTCCGACCGCTGCAGTCCTGTTGGCGTCCGCTCCTCGGCTCTATGGGAGAGACGTCATGATGTCTCTCCCATTGCGCACACTGACAGAGCCGGAGTAGTGAGCTCCTGCCTCCGGCTGATGCTGTGGAGAGAGAGCCGGGCGCCCGCTGCTAAAACAATCTCAGCGGGTGCCCGGCATCTCCCTGCAGTGCCGGGCAAACATCTGGTGAGGTGAGCCAGAGAAGGCGAAACTGCGTTCCGTCTCCAAGTGGAACTGACGGAACGCAGTTCCACCCCGTTCCAGCTCACTTTAACCCCTGCTTGCGCTGCCGGGCTGAAATTGCTAGTTCTGTAGAAACCAACTGCAGATAATAAGTTGTTAATTTGACCTCCAGACCATGCTGGACAGTTCCAGAGAATAATAAAGTATATATTCATTATTAATTAAGGTATATAATGTAATTTCACCTCATATTGTATAATAAACCATGCAGACAGAAATCCCTGCAAAACAAAGTAATAAAAATAGCAACTCTACTAACTTGTCTGAAAACTTGACATGCCCCTGCGGCACGCTTACCATAATGCCAACCGGTCCTCATTACTCCTACCACCATTACCCTGGGCAGATGTAATATTCTGAAGTCTGCCACTTTACTACTGGTTAATGAAAGTGATGAGTGTCAGAGAGAGGAATGGGGCGAGGAAAGTGTAACCCCTCTTACGTATGAAGAACCCTGACTATGATGATAACAGCTGCCAAGACAGTAGCACAAAGAGAAATTGTAATAAAATGTTTACATGTTTACTGAAGATATATGTATACCAAGTGAACAAACATTAATCACAATGCAAAAAGCTTGTTATTTACAGCAAAGGACTAAAGTGGGAAAATGCACTGAAGGCTTGTGGTGCACCTCTGGAGGGAAAACTGTTGCCCCAAAATCACTGTTGTCAGCATTGGCACAGATGTCCCATGGTCTGACCCATGCAGGTAAGATAGCCATGATTAGTCTGATTCAGACTTACTGGTGTGCACCTGGTTTTCCTTCAATTGCATCCAAATACTGTGCATCTTGCATCATCTTGCAGAGGAATGCTGGAAGACCAGTTACAGCAAGACAACACCGTCACATCTTCCCAGACAACTGGTCCTTTCCAAGTTATACACGTTGATATCATTCCGCTTCCAAAGGTTAGGATGTTGTAGTATGCATTGGTTTGTGTAGACATGTTCAGTGGCTGGGAGAATAAAGGTAATAAATCTCTATTATACAATAATAGTATGCTAAGAAGAACCTGCCGGGGAAGACCATAAAAATGAATGTACAGGTAACGCCATGCTAGAGATGCATAATAGCATTGCAGCGACCCTTCAGGGAGTAAAGGGCCCTGCACACTGGGTGATTTTAGAGACCAATGATATTATAATGATATAAAGGGGGTTTTCTGTTTTCACACCCTTTTCACATTATTTTAGTATCACCTGAATGTATAAAGGGCATTTGGAGCAATTTTCATGAAAAACTGCTCCAAACCCTTTAATTCACATTTTTTTTTGTTTAGAAACCCGCATCGCATTCCCCATTCTTATAATAGAAAATGCGATCTGGGCCACATTTACAGAGACAGCTGTGCAGGGACCTCCGGTGATCCGATGGACACACAACCTGATCACTGGTTCATATATATAAAAAAAAAACATACTTACCAGTTCAGGGAGCCGGTGATCAGTGCGGGCTGCCGGGCGCCAGCTCCTCCATATTTATTTATTATTTATTAACAGTTTCTTATATAGAGCAGCAAATTCCGTTGCGCTTTACAACTGGTCACAATTAGAAGACAAAACTGGGTAAAAACAAGCAGTCATAGAGGTAGGAGGGCCCTGCTCGCAGGCTTACAATCTATGGGGAAATAGGCATAGATACACAAGGATAGGTGCTATCTATTGCGTACAGTAGTTGTTCACCAGATTGCTAGGTTCTTGGTGGGCTGCATGATATCACATCACAGCAGTGATGAACCAGGGTCAGGAGGAAGGAGAGTGAAGAAAGAAAATATGTGGGGGATGTGTGGACTGTACTGTAAAGGCTTCTTTAGGTGTTGTTTGGCAAACTCTAATCTGGTCTTCCTGCTTTTGTGGCTCACCAATGGTTTACATCTTGTGGTGAACCCTCTATATTCACTCTTGTGAAGTCTTCTCTTGACTGTTGACTTTGACACATATACACCTTAGCTCCTGGAGAGTGTTCTTGATCTGGGTAACTGTTGTGAAGGGATTTTTCTTCACCAGGGAAAAATTTATTCTGTCATCCACTACAGTTGTTTTCGGTGGTCCTTCGGTCGAAACTGCGTTCCGTCTCCAAGTGGAACTGACGGAACGCAGTTCCACCCCGTTCCAGCTCACTTTAACCCCTGCTTGCGCTGCCGGGCTGAAATTGCTAGTTCTGTAGAAACCAACTGCAGATAATAAGTTGTTAATTTGACCTCCAGACCATGCTGGACAGTTCCAGAGAATAATAAAGTATATATTCATTATTAATTAAGGTATATAATGTAATTTCACCTCATATTGTATAATAAACCATGCAGACAGAAATCCCTGCAAAACAAAGTAATAAAAATAGCAACTCTACTAACTTGTCTGAAAACTTGACATGCCCCTGCGGCACGCTTACCATAATGCCAACCGGTCCTCATTACTCCTACCACCATTACCCTGGGCAGATGTAATATTCTGAAGTCTGCCACTTTACTACTGGTTAATGAAAGTGATGAGTGTCAGAGAGAGGAATGGGGCGAGGAAAGTGTAACCCCTCTTACGTATGAAGAACCCTGACTATGATGATAACAGCTGCCAAGACAGTAGCACAAAGAGAAATTGTAATAAAATGTTTACATGTTTACTGAAGATATATGTATACCAAGTGAACAAACATTAATCACAATGCAAAAAGCTTGTTATTTACAGCAAAGGACTAAAGTGGGAAAATGCACTGAAGGCTTGTGGTGCACCTCTGGAGGGAAAACTGTTGCCCCAAAATCACTGTTGTCAGCATTGGCACAGATGTCCCATGGTCTGACCCATGCAGGTAAGATAGCCATGATTAGTCTGATTCAGACTTACTGGTGTGCACCTGGTTTTCCTTCAATTGCATCCAAATACTGTGCATCTTGCATCATCTTGCAGAGGAATGCTGGAAGACCAGTTACAGTGAGACAACACCGTCACATCTTCCCAGACAACTGGTCCTTTCCAAGTTATACACGTTGATATCATTCCGCTTCCAAAGGTTAGGATGTTGTAGTATGCATTGGTTTGTGTAGACATGTTCAGTGGCTGGGAGAATAAAGGTAATAAATCTCTATTATACAATACCAGTATGCTAAGAAGAACCTGCCGGGGAAGACCATAAAAATGAATGTACAGGTAACGCCATGCTAGAGATGCATAATAGCATTGCAGCGACCCTTCAGGGAGTAAAGGGCCCTGCACACTGGGTGATTTTAGAGACCAATGATATTATAATGATATAAAGGGGGTTTTCTGTTTTCACACCCTTTTCACATTATTTTAGTATCACCTGAATGTATAAAGGGCATTTGGAGCAATTTTCATGAAAAACTGCTCCAAACCCTTTAATTCACATTTTTTTTTGTTTAGAAACCCGCATCGCATTCCCCATTCTTATAATAGAAAATGCGATCTGGGCCACATTTACAGAGACAGCTGTGCAGGGACCTCCGGTGATCCGATGGACACACAACCTGATCACTGGTTCATATATATAAAAAAAAAACATACTTACCAGTTCAGGGAGCCGGTGATCAGTGCGGGCTGCCGGGCGCCAGCTCCTCCATATTTATTTATTATTTATTAACAGTTTCTTATATAGAGCAGCAAATTCCGTTGCGCTTTACAACTGGTCACAATTAGAAGACAAAACTGGGTAAAAACAAGCAGTCATAGAGGTAGGAGGGCCCTGCTCGCAGGCTTACAATCTATGGGGAAATAGGCATTGATACACAAGGATAGGCGCTATCTATTGCGTACAGTAGTTGTTCACCAGATTGCTAGGTTCTTGGTGGGCTGCATGATATCACATCACAGCAGTGATGAACCAGGGTCAGGAGGAAGGAGAGTGAAGAAAGAAAATATGTGGGGGATGTGTGGACTGTACTGTAAAGGCTTCTTTAGGTGTTGTTTGGCAAACTCTAATCTGGTCTTCCTGCTTTTGTGGCTCACCAATGGTTTACATCTTGTGGTGAACCCTCTATATTCACTCTTGTGAAGTCTTCTCTTGACTGTTGACTTTGACACATATACACCTTACCTCCTGGAGAGTGTTCTTGATCTGGGTAACTGTTGTGAAGGGATTTTTCTTCACCAGGGAAAAATTTATTCTGTCATCCACTACAGTTGTTTTCGGTGGTCCTTCGGGTCTTTTGGTGTTGCTGAGCTCTCCGGTTCGCTCTTTCTTTTTAAGAATGTTGCAAACATTTGATTTGGCCACACCTAATGTTTTTGCTATCTCTCTGATGGGTGTTAGGTTCCTGGTGCTCAGAACAAGGGAGATGTTGCGTAGTGAGTCCTGAGCACCAGAACGTGATGCTGAAACGAGGTGTGGTGTGGAAATAGCCCCTAGCACCCTACCTCCGTTGTTTCACCCGTGTGGTCCGTTCACGCCTGAGTGACTATGGTTTCTTGGGCCCACGGCAGCAGCGTTTGAAGGGCGGATTAGGTCTGCCCAACTCCGATGCCCCCAGGTCTTAGATTGAGACAAGGCGTGAACCGAGACAGGGTAATAACAAGGGGACCTCTAGCTAAAACAAACAGAAGGCTAGGGGCTACTAACAACCCTAAACCTAAATGTATGTGCGGCACGCCGCCAAAGGAAAAGAACAACCAAGGAAATGCTGTCCACTCGCCGACACAATACTGTTGTGTACCGGCGGTGACAGCATAAGCAGAACCCTCTGCAAAACACCAGTAACAAATTATAACCAAAGAATACTGCGGCCTAGGCCCACGGACGCGGCAAAGCCTCTACTCACGGAACCGGTACAAATACTGGCAAACGGACTGGAACCCCCAAAGTAGCCGACACAGACTCTCAGAACCGGAGGACAGGCAGAATCCCAAACGACAGACCGGTGGACACCAAGAAGCCAGACACTCGCCCAGGCACAGACCAAGCCACAGGACTCCTGGACAGGAACGCTTCACGGCAGGACACAGGATCAGACACTGGAATCGACACAGGAACCGACACTCAGGAACCAACACTGGAAGCAGCTGGACAGATACTGCTAGACAGGAGCTCAGGTACTGGCAGAGACTAGCTCAGAACTCAAGAACTCTGGAACTCAGGAAATATCACCAGCGTCTGTGAATTGCACTGAGCCAGCATATAACAGAGAGTCTTAATTAATTATGTCGTGCAGCTGCCCTGCTGCACAACTGAGAGGTGCAATCAACAGACAGGTGAGGCTGAACACATGGGAACAAGCTGCAATCACACAGACTCACCACTGGCAGCAAACAAGAATCTTCTTAAACCAGAGCAACGGGAAATCCTGGCCTGCAAGACTACTTATAAACATAAAATAGGAATGAACCACTACCTGTGGTTCATAACAGTACCCTCTCTTTAAGGGTGGGCTCCGAACACCCCATGACACCCACGGGGAACATAAACAGAAGTATAACATAAAATACATAACCAAAAATGCAAAACAGGAATGAGCCACAGCCGTGGCTCATAACATTACCCCCCCCCTTGATGAGGGGTCAAAGGACCCCAAAATTCAGACTTTCCAAAACAAGGGATACAAAAAAGACCTGACACACTGGTCTAACAGAAACAAGCTGTGACAACAGCTTGTAACGGTGCCCCCCCCCCCCCCCCCCCCCCCTTGACGGTGGCCACTGGACACAAGACAAGGAAAGAAAAAAAATATTTTTTTTTTAACAAGGCAAGAGTCAATAATAATTTCTTTTTCTTCTTCTTATTTTTACAAAGTTCTTGAGGTCTGACCAAGGAAATTCCCCAAACATTGTCTGAACTGATGGTACCTCCCAGCAAGGCTGGGTTCAAATCAGAGATTGGTTTCTTAACCTTGGGAGCTGAACTTTCAGGCAAAGTACTACTATTAGAAGAAGAGAGAAAAGCACATCCTGCAGTCAAAACAACGGGCTGAGACTCTTGTGCCGAATTTACAGAATACAGTGAACTCTCAGCAGATAAGATGGGTGACTTAGAGGAACCTGAACCAATTTCTTTGGAACCATATCTCTTAATAACTGCTTCACTGAATGCCGGGGGATCCTGAAAAATGGGATCTTCAGCTTTCATTAGGCTGGTTGCCCACTCAAAAGGCTCTCCTCTAAAGGAATATATCAGATAGAGCACAAGGTTCTCTGAAGTGATGCCCAGAAATGGTCTAAACAACAAAATGGTGTAATAGTGTTTGTAAAGCGCCAGAAATTGGACTAAGTCCCCATCAAAGATTATAGATGTTGAGATATCAACAGAGTCAGGATCTGCTTCCTTCCCATCTGACTGACTAAAGTGCTTTGCTAGGACCTGGTCATTATTGACCTTACTCGAGGCTAAGACTTTCTGAACCCCACCTGGGGCAGTGACTTTCCGAACCCCACCTGGGGCAGTGACCCTCGGAACCCCACCTGGGGCAGTGACCCTCGGAACCCCACCTGGGGTAGTGACTTTCTGAACCCCACCTGGGGTAGTGACTTTCTGAACCCCACCTGGGGTAGTGACTTTCTGAACCCCACCCGGGGCAGTGACTTTCTGAACCCCACCCGTGGCAGTGACATTCTGAACCCCACTAGGGGCAGTGGCCTCCGTCGAACCCCACCAGGGGCAGTGGCCTCCGGGAACCCCACCAGGGGCAGTGGCCTCCGGGAACCCCGCTGGGGCAGTGGCCTCCGGGAACCCCGCTGGGGCCAGCACCTCGGATTCTTTTACTGGGACCGGGCCGTTGGCCTCCCTCACTGGGACCGGGCCGTCGGCCTCCCTCACTGGGACCGAGCCGTCGGCCTCCCTCACTGCGACCGAGCCGTCGGCCTCCCTCACTGGGACCGAGCCGTCGGCCTCCCTCTCTGAGTCGATAATTATCGAAACTTCTCCCGGGACTATGACTTCCGGGACTTTTGCTGAAGCTATAACCTTCAGAACCTCCACTAACGCTATGCCTCTTGAGTCCTTTCCTGGGGAAGCGACTTCTAGACCCCTCTTTGGGGCTTTGTCTCTCGAGACCCCACTTGGGGATATTACTTCAAAGATCCCTTCTGGGGTTTTGCTTCTCGAGTTCCCTTCTAGAACTATGGTTTTAGACACCTTCTCTGGAGTTGCGCTTTTCAAGTCTCTACCTGGGGTAACAGCTTCTGAGACCCCTTCTGGTATTGACACCTGAGCTATGATATTCGATGTCCCTCTATAACCTAGAGCATCGGGTACCGCTCCAGGACTCTGGGCATCGGGTACCGCTCCAGGACCCTGGGCACCGGGCACCACTCCAGGACCCTGGGCATCGGGCACCGCTCCAGGACCCTGGGCATCGGGCACCGCTCCAGGACCCTGGGCATCGGGCACCGCTCCAGGACCCTGGGCATCGGGCACCGCTCCAGGACCCTGGGCATCGGGCACCACTCCAGGACCCTGGGCATCGGGCACCACTCCAGGACCCTGGGCATCGGGCACCATCCAGGACCCTGGGCATCGGGCACCGCTCCAGGGGTTTGCAACTCTGCTTCAACAGGAAAATCAAGAGAGGAGAGAAACATTCTCCTTTGGTTCCTGAATCTATAATGGGGCTCCCTAGCCCAAGGACCCCAATTATAGGACAGAGTGCTTTTTAGTGTGGGTTGTGTGACAAGTACCTCTGCCACATTAGAGACAGGAGTAGGTCTTGTATCCTGACTAAACTTGGCCAGAGGGCAGGACTTGTCGCCACACTTTGGCTTGCGCAACTCACAGGTCTGCAGATAGTGGCCTAAACCCCCACAATATAGGCATAAATCTAAGTTTCTGCGACGCAGACGCTCCTCTTCTGAGAGCCTGGACAGCAGAAAACTTTTAAACCTTTTCTCTTTAATTAAACCTGAGGATTCACTTGTCACCATACTGTGAGCAAGAGACTCTTTATAGGATGAACTCTCAACAACTTCTGGCAAAATAAGCAAAATTTTGGTCAGAAGGTTTTGCAGTTGCTTTAAGGATTGCTGCAAAACTTCCAGCCGCTCAGGTTTCAAAGCACTGAAAGCAGAGTTCATGGCTGAGAGAGATGCTTGCAGGGCTTGCATAGTAGGCATAGGAGGATTTCAAACTAGACAAGACAAGACACGATTCTAAGACAAGATTCTAGACAAGATTCTTAGACAATATTCTTAGACAAGATTCTAGACATGATTCCAGACATGATTCTAAGACAAGATTCTAAACACCGGACTGGATTCTGCACACTGAGTTCAAGACAGGACTGGATTCTAAACACCGGACTGGATTCTGCACACTGAATTCTAGACAGGACTGGATTCTAGACAAAACACTGGACTGGGCCATAAAAGAAAAAGTTTTATTTCTTTTTTGTTGTATGGCTGGTGATAATGTTAGGTTCCTGGTGCTCAGAACAAGGGAGATGTTGCGTAGTGAGTCCTGAGCACCAGAACGTGACGCTGAAATGAGGTGTGGTGTGGAAATAGCCCCTAGCACCCTACCTCCGTTGTTTCACCCGTGTGGTCCGTTCACGCCTGAGTGACTATGGTTTCTTGGGCCCACGGCAGCTGCGTTTGAAGGGCGGATTAGGTCTGCCCAACTTCGATGCCCCCAGGTCTTAGATTGAGACAAGGCGTGAACCGAGACAGGATAATAACAAGGGGACCTCTAGCTAAAATAAACAGAAGGCTAGGGGCTACTAACAACCCTAAACCTAAATATATGTGCGGCACGCCGCCAAAGGAAAAGAACAACAAAGGAAATGCTGTCCACTCGCCAACACAATACTGTTGTGTACCGGCGGTGACAGCACAAGCAGAACCCTCTGCAAAACACCAGAAACAAATTATAACCAAAGAATACTGCGGCCTGAGCCGACGGACGCGGCAAAGCCGCTACTCACGGAACCGGTACAAATACTGGCAAACGGACAGGAACCCCCAATGTAGCCGACACAAACTCTCAGAACTGGAGGACAGGCAGAATCCCAAACGACAGACCGGTGGACACCAAGAAGCCAGACACTCGCCCAGGTACAGACAAAGCCACAGGACTCCTGGACAGGAACGCTTCATGGCAGGACACAGGATCAGACACTGGAATCGACACAGGAACCAACACTCAAAGCAGCTAGGCAGATACTGCTAGACAGGAGCTCAGGAACTGGCAGAGACTAGCTCAGAACTCAAGAACTCTGGAACTCAGGAAATATCACCAGCGTCTGTGAATTGCACTGAGCCAGCATATAACAGAGAGTCTTAATTAATTATGTCGTGCAGCTGCCCTGCTGCACAACTGAGAGGTGCAATCAACAGACAGGTGAGGCTGAACACATGGGAACAAGCTGCAATCACACAGACTCACCACTGGCAGCAAACAAGAATCTTCTTAAAACAGAGCAACGGGAAATCCTGGCCTGCAAGACTACTTATAAACATAAAATAGGAATGAACCACTACCTGTGGTTCATAACAGTACCCTCTCTTTAAGGGTGGGCTCCGAACACCCCATGACACCCACGGGGAACAGAAACAGAAGTATAACATAAAATACAAAACCAAAAATGCAAAACAGGAATGAGCCACAGCCGTGGCTCATAACAATGGGTTTGTCTTGATTTTTCAGCCTAATGATGGCTTGCTTCACTGATAGTGGCAGCTCTTTGGATCTCATATTGTGAGTCAAGAGCAACAGATTCCAAATGCAAATGTCACACCTGGAATCTACTCCAGACCTTTTATCTGCTTAATTGATGATGAAATAATGAGGGAATAACCCACTCCTGTCCATGAAATAGCGTTTGAGTCGATTATCCCATTACTTTCTCATACGTCCTAGAGGATGCTGGGATCCACATTAGTACCATGGGGTATAGATGGGTCCACCAGGAGCCATTGGCACTTAAAGAGTTCGAGAAAGTGAGAGGCACATATATAAACTCTTACACTGTTCACCTGATTTGGATGTAAATACCCTCAAATTAAAGTGGAAAGTCTGCAGTTAAAGCACATCTTGTTTGTTTCATTTAAAATTCATTGTGGTGGTGTATAGAGGCCAAAAAATGAGAATTGGGTCGATGTCCCAATATTTATGGACCTGACTGTAATTGGATAGGAAGTTTTATGAAGGTTATGTGGGTGGGTCTGGAATGTGATAGGCTGCCTGAAGAGGTGAGTTTTCAGGGAATGCTTGAAGGTCTGGAGACTAGAGGAGAGTCTTATTGTGCGTGGGAGGGCATTCCACAGAGTGGGTGCAGCTTGCAGAAAGTCCTGTAATCGTGCATGGGAGCGAGTAATGCGTGTGGATGAGAGACACAGATCTTGCGCGGAGAGGTCAGGTAGGGAGATATTTTGAGATGAGTGAAGAGATGTATGTTGGTGTAGTTTGGTTAATGTGTCAGTGAAAGTATTTTATATTTAATACAGTAGAATACAGGTAACCAATGGAGGGACTGACAGAGCGGATCTGCAGACGATGAACGTCTAGCGAGGAAGATTAGCCTCGCAGCTGCAGTCAGAATGGATTGTAGTGGTGAGAGCCTATGTTTGGGAAGACCGGTCAGGAGACTAGTACAATAATCAATGCGGGAGATAATGAGAGCGTGGATTAGAGTTTTAGCAGTGTCTTGTCTTGTGTAAGGTATGAAGGTATGTGTAAGATATGGTTGTATTTTGGATATGCTTCTTAGATGTATGTAACATGATCTTGAGACAGAGTGAATGTGTGGAACAAAGGTCAGAGTCAGGATGACACCTAGGCAGCGAGCTTGTGGGGTAGAGATGATTGCCGAGTTCTCACCAGTGATAGAGATATCAGGTTGGTAACTACTAGTGGCCGGTGGAAATATAATTAACTCTGCTGTGACCCTCAGTGCAGTAAAGTGATGCTGCAAAATGGCAGCTCACTTTACTACACCAGGGGTCACAGCAGCACACAGGATCCGGTGCCCGGCAGCCCTGCAGGAGAAGCAATCACCGGCTCCCTGGACTGGAAATGATGACCTGGCGGCAGTAGTAGCAGTGATGTCAGCGGTAAGTATACCAGTGATGCTGCGGACAGGCTCTCTCCCTGCATGCAATAACTGATACATCCGTGCAATGTAACCAATTATATCTGCAGTGCGGATTCAGTCAGTTTTATCACACCTCATCCTTGGATGCAGATGGTGATAATTAGGCCCCATAGAGTATTGACAGTAAACCACACTTTTCAATGGCAGAGGGATGTACTATTAATGGTGATACATGTGGAGATGGTAAAGGTAATAACACAGGTTTCATATATTGGAGCAATTTATACTAAGATGTTTGGAACGTCGATATTGGGTATGTGGAAAATTGGCTTACTGGTGGATTCCTTCGGGTGTTAGTGGACAGTGTGTGCTCTCCTATGTCGTCCCCTTTGTGAGAGTCACTAATTACTTGGATGAATACCCTAGAAACATTCCATAGAACATCATTTGGTGCCAAGTGACATATTTGCAACATCACAATAAGAGGGAAGTAAAATAAAAATATATTCTTTAGATTTTCTGATACATTAACTGCTGGGACTCTGTTCTCATTATCTAGCTGGTTCTATCTAGGCTGTATCTCAGATATTGATGGCATTAGATCAGATGGTAGGGGAATTGGTGGTTTCTATTAACCAGACAGTGGAGGAACCTGCAAAACAGAATGGCATTGTATCAGTTCAGGGCCGTTTCTAGCCAATTTGGCTCCCAGTGAGAGATTTAAAAATGCGCCCCCCCCCATTCACATAAAAAAAAAAGTGCGCCCCCCATAGATATAAAGAGTGAAAGCATGCTCCTGTCAAGGGGCGTGGCCTCGTTAAAATGGGCGTGGCTTTGTTAAGATGGGCATGGCCTCATCTGATCTCATCATCACGGCCGCCACAGGATAAAAAAAAAAAAAAAAAGTCCTCATTTTACACATTGCGGCAGGAAAGTGTACCCATTTTACACATTCCGGCAGACAGGTGTCCCTATTTTACACATTAAGGCAGGCAAGAGTCCCCATTTTACACATTCCGGCAGGCAAGAGTCCCCATTTTACACAGTACGGCAGACAGGTGTCCCCATTTTACACAGTACAGCAGGTGGTGGTGGTGGGGATGAGGGAGGGAGAGAGAGAGAGGGAGAGGGGCTGACTTACATTTGAAGCGGTTCTTCCCGCTCTTCAGCCGCCTCTCCCTCGTCTGCGCGGCGCCGCCGCCGGCCGGCTTGGTTCCCCCTTCTCCCTCCTCCCGAGTGCCCAGCTCGGGGGGCGGGGTTTCACGGAATGACGCGATTGCGTTGTGACGTCACGACGCAAACGCGTCATTCTGCGAAACCCCACCCCCTGACCTGGGCACTCGGGAGGAGAGGGGAGGAGGGATTCAAAGTCCTCAAGAAGTGCCGCGGCGGGCGTCCCGTGCGGTTGTACGGCTCGCCCGCCGCAAGAAACGGCACTGTATCAGTTGTTGGCAGCTGAAGATGGAACATGTGTAGTAGCAGGACAAGAATGTTGTACTTACATTGAGGATCATAGGGTGGAGATTGGTGGCCACCTGAGCTAAGACAGATAGGTGTTGGTGAAGGTTGGGTTCTCCTTGGATGGTTACGAGGGGTATTGCTGAGCTTTTCTGTGGAGTAATGCAGTACACAATGTTTGCTGACATTTTTGTGGGAATCATATACCTGACCAGCAATTGTGGGCCCGTGGTTTGTGTTAAGGATTTAGAAAGGTGACAATACACCAAGCAGTGACCGTTGTAATGGTTGATCAGGAGGGTCTGGTGGAGCAGGTAACCCAGGAAGACAGGAACAGCAGGATGGGCGTGTGGTGTATGCTGACATGAATGAGTCATATGAAAGTTTGCAGCTCATGGAAGTTGACCCCATATATCAAACCCTGGAAGGAGGTCAGGAAGATAGGGAAGGTGTTCAACAATTACATTTCATCTATAAATAGGGAAATAACCCAGAAAATGGAGAAGATTAATATGTTACACATGAAATACACGCAAGTTTCAAGTAACTGTATACACCCTCTCAGCCAACATCAGAACTCTCAAGTAAAAAGATAGGGACCTCCCGTCCGATGTGGTGAGTATTGGCGCTAAACCCGATCCCAGCGGATATACCCTCTTCCCTTTGTTGCATGTCCCCTAGCCCTCACTAGGGATTGACATGAGGACCTCTCTGATTTGTGGAGGCAGAATGACGAGTATATTGTCAGAGAGAGGAATGATATGGAGCAGGGCCGCCTCCAGGCCTACTAGCACCCTGAGCGAGAAAATTTCAAAGCGCCCCCTCCTATACTCTATGCGAGCGCGCTCCTGGAAAAGTGGGTGTGGCCTCATGGGAAAGTGGGTGTGACCTCTGGGGAAGTGGGTGGGCCCTCACAACTTCATATAATCAAACTATAAATAAATATATTTTCACACCCCCTCTACGCACACAATTAGCAGCCTTACACATAACAGCCACAGTAGTGTTCCTTACACACAATGTCTCCAGTATAGTGCCAGTTACACACAATGTCTCCAGTATAGCACCAGCTACACATAATGTCTCCAGTATAGCGCCAGATACACATAATGTCTCCAGTATAGCGCCAGATACACATAATGTCTCCAGTACAGTGCCAGATACACATAATGTCTCCAGTATAGTGTCAGATACACATAATGTCTCCAGTATAGTGCCAGATACATATAATGTCTCCAGTATAGTGCCAGATACATATAATGTCTCCAGTATAGTGCCAGATACACATAATGTCTCCAGTAAAGTGTCAGATACACATAATGTCTCCAGTATAGTGCCAGATACACATAATGTCTCCAGTATAGTGCCAGATACACATAATGTCTCCAGTATAGTGTCAGATACACATAATGTCTCCAGTATAGTGCCAGATACACATAATGTCTCCAGTATAGTGCCAGATACATATAATGTCTCCAGTATAGTGCCAGATACATATAATGTCTCCAGTATAGTGCCAGATACACATAATGTCTCCAGTATAGTGTCAGATACACATAATGTCTCCAGTATAGTGCCAGATACACATAATGTCTCCAGTATAGTGCCAGATACACATAATGTCTCCAGTATAGTGCCAGATACATATAATATCTCCAGTATAGTGCCAGATACACATAATGTCTCCAGTATAGTGCCAGATACACACAATGTCTCCAGTACAGTGCCAGATACACATAATGTCTCCAGTATAGTGCCAGATACACACAATGTCTCCAGTATAGTGCCAGATACACATAATGTCTCCAGTACGGTGCCAGATACACATAATGTCTCCAGTATAGTGCCAGATACACATAATGTCTCCAATATAGTGCCAGATACACATAATGTCTCCAGTATAGTGCCAGATACACATAATGTCTCCAGTATAGTGCAAGATACACATAATGTCTCCAGTATAGTGCCAGATACACATAATGTCTCCAGTATAGTGTCAGATACACATGTCTCCAGTATAGTGCCAGATAAACATAATGTCTCCAGTATAGTGGCAGATACACATAATGCCTCCAGTATAGTGCCAGATACACACAATCTCTCCAGTATAGTGTCAGATACACATAATGTCTCCCGTATAGTGCCAGATACACATAATATCTCCAGTATAGTGTCAGATACACATAATGTCTGCAGTATAGTGCCAGATCCACATAATGTCTCCAGTATAGTGCCAGATACACATAATGTATCCAGTATAGTGCCAGATACACATAATGTCTCCAATATAGTGCCAGATACACATAATGTCTCCAGTACAGTGCCAGATACACATAATGTCTCCAGTATAGTGCCAGATACACATAATGTCTCCAGTATAGTGCCAGATACACATAATGTCTCCAGTACAGTGCCAGATACACCTAATGTCTCCAGTATAGTGTCAGATACACATAATGTCTCCAGTATAGTGCCAGATACACATAATGTCTCCAGTATAGTGCCAGATACACATAATGTCTCCAGTATAGTGCCAGATACACACAATGTCTCCAGTATAGTGCCAGATACACATAATGTCTCCAGTACAGTGCCAGATACACATAATGTCTCCAGTATAGTGCCAGATACACATAATGTATCCAGTATAGTGCCAGATACACATAATGTCTCCAATATAGTGCCAGATACACACAATGTCTCCAGTATAGTGTCAGATACACACAATGTCTCCAGTATAGTGCCAGATACACACAATGTCTCCAGTATAGTGCCAGATACACACAATGTATCCAGTATAGTGTCAGATACACATAATGTCTCCTGTATAGTGCCAGATACACATAATGTCTCCAGTATAGTGCCAGATACACATAATGTCTCCAGTACAGTGCCAGATACACATAATGTCTCCAGTACAGTGCCAGATACACATAATGTCTCCAGTATAGTGCCAGATACACATAGTGTCTCCAGTATAGTGGGAGATACACATAATGACTCCAATATAGTGCCAGATACACACAATGTCTCCAATATAGTGCCAGATACACACAATGTCTCCAGTATAGTGTCAGATACACACAATGTCTCCAGTATAGTGCCAGATACACACAATGTCTCCAGTATAGTGCCAGATACACACAATGTATCCAGTATAGTGTCAGATACACATAATGTCTCCAGTATAGTGCCAGATACACATAATGTCTCCAGTATAGTGCCAGATACACATAATGTCTCCAGTACAGTGCCAGATACACATAATGTCTCCAGTATAGTGCCAGATACACATAATGTCTCCAGTATAGTGCCAGATACACATGACTCCAGTATAGTGCCAGATACACACAATGTCTCCAGTATAGTGCCAGATACACATAATGTCTCCAGTATAGTGCCAGATACACATAATGTCTCCAGTATAGTGTCAGATACACATAATGTCTCCAGTATAGTGCCAGATACACATAATGTCTCCAGTATAGTGCTAGATACACAGAATGTCTCCAGTATAGTGCCAGATACACAGAATGTCTCCAGTACAGTGCCAGATACACATAATGTCTACAGTACAGTGCCAGATACACATAATGTCTCCAGTATAGTGCCAGATACACAGAATGTCTCCAGTATAGTGCCAGATACACAGAATGTCTCCAGTATAGTGCCAGATACACAGAATGTCTCCAGTATAGTGCCAGATACACAGAATGTCTCCAGTATAGTGCCAGATACACATAATGTCTCCAGTATAGTGCCAGATACACATAATGTCTCCAGTACAGTGCCAGATACACCTAATGTCTCCAGTATAGTGTCAGATACACATAATGTCTCCAGTATAGTGTCAGATACACATAATGTCTCCAGTATAGTGTCAGATACACATAATGTCTCCAGTATAGTGCCAGATACACATAATGTCTCCAGTATAGTGCCAGATACACACATTGTCTCCAGTATAGTGCCAGATACACATAATGTCTCCAGTATAGTGCCAGATACACATAATGTCTACAGTACAGTGCCAGATACACATAATGTCTGCAGTATAGTGCCAGATACACATAATGTCTCCAGTATAGCACCAGCTACACATGTCTCCAGTATAGTGCCAGATACACAGAATGTCTCCAGTATAGTGTCAGATACACATAATGTCTCCAGTATAGTGCCAGATACACATAATGTCTCCAGTTTAGTGCCAGATACACATAATGTCTCCAGTACAGTGCCAGATACACATAATGTCTCCAGTACAGTGCCAGATACACATAATGTCTGCAGTATAGTGCCAGATACACATAATGTCTCCAGTACAGTGCCAGATACACATAATGTCTCCAGTACAGTGCCAGATACACATAATGTCTCCAGTACAGTGCCAGATACACATAATGTCTCCAGTATAGCACCAGCTACACATGTCTCCAGTATAGTGTCAGATACACATAATGTCTCCAGTATAGCACCAGCTACACATAATGTCTCCAGTACAGTGCCAGATACACATAATGCCTCCAGTATAGTGTCAGATACACATAATGTATCCAGTATAGCACCAGCTACACATAATGTCTCCAGTACAGTGCCAGATACACATAATGTCTACAGTACAGGCTCGGACTGGCCTGCCGGGGTTCCGGGGGTTCCGTCGGTGGGTCAAGCTTGTCTTTAGCCACGCCCACTTCTGCCGGGGGACGTGGTTTAGCCGTCAGTTTGAAGATGATCATGTGCGGAAGCAGCGGCCTGACGTCAGGTCACGCTGCACCGCACTATGCCTGCCGTCTGCAGGATCCCGCCTGGAGAAAGATCGCAGAGCGGCAGAGGAGAAAACACTCCTGGAGAGCGGAGCGGAGCTAGTGAGTGCGTGCAGTGGCGGGCAGCGGGCGGGTGACATTTCCCTTCCTTCCCGGGTGGCTGGCCACGTCCGACGTCTGTGAGGGGGTGCTGGAGGTGATGGCAGGTCAGGTGGGGCACTGGGGGATCAGGGATGGCTGCTACATCATGTGGGCATCTCTGTTATAAATTATGCTGGCAGGCCAGGTGAGCGCTATCTGATCTGATTGTGGGTGGTCCGGGTGGCTGGCTGTTATGAAAGGGATGTGTTTATTTTGTCAGCTAAGTAAGCTTTGAAGGGTTAAGGAACCTTTTTCAAGATCCCTGCACCCCACCCACTATGCACACAGTTTGTTGTACCTCAATGGCAGTCTTTATGACCCAGTGACATCATATAGGACGGCAAAAAATCTGTACAATAGTTCTGACAATTTTATGTAAGCTGTAACACTGCTGTGTAGTGATTTCCTGTAACCATGCTTGGGTCCCCCAATGCATGTGATATAAAGTATGTATATTGTGTGTGTGGGTCGGCTGTGTCTGCTGTCTGTTTGGATGATACTGTGTGTGTCTCTATAGATGTATGTACACATGCTGTGTGTTATGTGTGTGGCTGCATTGGTAAGTATGTCATGGGTTTGTGTGTGTTACATGTTGTTTGCTACGTGTTAGGCGACATGCTGTGATGCATTTATAGTAAACTCCCCTTAGAGTGCCGTACACCATTTTTGCTAAAGCTACAGTGTATGTGTGTACACACGTGTGTGTGTGTGTGTGTGTGTGTGTGTGTGTGTGTGTGTGTATATGTGTGACTGAAAACCCTCCTCATGAAAATCCGTGAACTGCAGGGGGCCCCATGCTTCCTGTATAGTGCGACCAATAGACAGTGAACGGCAGAAGGGGGCCCTGTATAGTGCGGCCAGTATACAGTGAACGGCAGCAGGGGGGCCCTGGCTCCATGTATAGTGCGGCCAGTATACAGTGAACGGCATCAGGAGGGGCCCTGGCTCCATGTATAGTGCGGCCAGTATACAGTGAACGGCAGCAGGAGGGGCCCTGGCTCCATGTATAGTGCGACCAGTATACAGTGAACGGCAGCAGGGGGGCCCTGGCTCCCTGTATAGTGCGGCCAGTATACAGTGAACGGCAGCAGGAGGGGCCCTGGCTCCCTGTATAGTGCGGCCAATATACAGTGAACGGTAGCAGGGGGGCCCTGGCTCCCTGTATAGTGCGGCCAGTATACAGTGAACGGCAGCAGGAGGGGCCCTGGCTCCCTGTATAGTGCGGCCAATATACAGTGAACGGTAGCAGGGGGGCCCTGGCTCCATGTATAGTGCGGCCAGTATACAGTGAATGGCAGCAGGGGGGCCCTGGCTCCCTGTATAGTGCGGCCAGTATACAGTGAACGGCAGAAGGGGGCCCTGGCTCCCTGTATAGTGCGGCCAGTATACAGTGAACGGCAGCAGGGGGCCCTGGCTCCATGTATAGTGCGGCCAGTATACAGTGAATGGCAGTAGGGGGGGCCCTGGCTCCATGTATAGTGCGGCCAGTATACAGTGAACGGCAGCAGGGGGGGCCCTGGCTCCATGTATAGCAGTGACGTCCGGTGGGGTGAGGCAGAGCCTTTCCTGCTATGCTTACGTTTGTGCCAGAGTTTTTACTGTATAAAGTATATGAAAAATACAAAGAATATGTTAGAAATATCTTCATTGTATTCTAATTATTTTTATAGCCAAAACTCTGGAGTAAAAAGTCTAGCCAATCTTTTCCGCACATCTCTGATCAAAACTCAGCAAATTTCCAGGAGTTTATAATGCTGCGCCTGTGTATAATACCCACATGCCCCATTTGTCTCATATATTGCGCGTTAATCTGGCTCTGGTGCTAGACAGTGCCTCCTGAGCCATTTAGCTCACCGCACGTCCCTGCATAGTGCAGCCAATACAGCAGTGAGGTGGGGGGTCATGTTTGTGTGCAGGGGTTGGTCAGACTCATGGGAGAATATGTATAGGGAGCATCTTGGTGTGCAGGGAAGTATGCTAAAAAGCTGAGGATCGCTACTAACATCTGCTCCAAAATAGAAGGGGGTGCTGTAGCACACACTTTCTCTGGGCGCCATATCCCCATGCTATACCACTGTTCTTACTATGTGACAGTTTCAGGTTTTATTAAAGATTAGGCCACATAATTCCTATTTCTAATCTAAACCTACTCGGGCATGCTCGCCAATGATTTACCACTGCACCAGCTATACAGCAGTATAAGTCACCTGAGCCAGTAACCTGTTACAGTTTCTCGCCTCCTCTTGTCTTTTCATCCTGCCCCTTTCAGAGAATGCAAATCTATTATTTCAGAGAAAGAGACTAATGGGCCCAACACACTGAAATATTACACTGAAAGATTCCGACCTATTCAATTGCCAGCTTTTTTATCCTCCAAGTCGGGGAATTCGACTTGTCGGAAAGCACGTGGATCGGCAAAATAGCTGCCGATCCGCGTGCTTCTGTCGGAAACGGGGCCAAATCAGACAGGTTTTGGGCCCATTTCCGACCATCTCAATCCGACTTTAAAAAAGTCGTATGGAGATGACGGTGCTGAGATGAGGAGACGGGGGAGAGCAGCGTCTACAGCAGCGTAGCCAGAGGATGAGGCATCATCGCCGCTCACGGCAGCGTCCTCCCGGCTCCAGCAAGCGAGGTCCAGCTTGCTGGAGCCGAGAGGACACTGCTGTGAGGTCTAGTGGCGGTGCCCCATCCTCTGGCTACGCTGCTGTAGTCGCTGCTCTCCCCCTTTCAGCACCTTCATCTCAATCTGACTTTTTTAAAAGTTGGATTGAGATGGTCATTGAATAGGTCCTGTCGGATCCATTCCGACAAATTCATGTCGGAATGTATCCGACTTTAATTGAATATACCCGTTAGGCTATAAACTGTATTTTGTCAGAATATAGCCATTTCCCTGGGGAACACTGGGAGAGTATGTGTTGAGGAAGATGTACTGCATGGTTGGAAGGTCTAAATAGAAGTGAATATAACATATATATGGACACTGTACACTGCCCCTTCCCAACCAATGTGCATTTTATGTGTATATTCTATGTGTGTTATGTGTGTTCTATGATAGATAGAACTTTGGTTTATTTAAACATTCTGTACATTCGCAGAGGGCTTATTCTACACTGTTAATCCAATTAAATGTGAGTCTTATATTTTGACTGCTTTATTTTATTTAATTCATACAAGTGTTAGATTTGATCAGTCTCTGTAGCAGACCAGAAAGTATGTATAGCCTGCTGTTATGTAAATAAGGCACCCATTTATCAAGTGTTGGAGGGTGATAAAGTACCAACCAATCAGCTCCTGTTGTGTTTTAAAAATGACAGGAGCTGATTGGTTGGTACTTTATCACTGTGCTATTTATCACTCTCCAAGGCTTGATAAATCTGGGCCTAAGTATACATCATGCTACACTGGCTATAAAGTAATTTGTGGTCAACATATACGGAAATTGACTATTTTGCAGAAAGTTATCGGACACATCTACACCCGCATAATTAAATTTGGGTATCAATAGTGCTGCATACTGTTGAAATACCGGATCTGTACATACCCTAACCAGGGCCGGTGCAAGGTCTCTCTGCATCCTAGGCAAAGCTTCAACCTAGTGCCCCCTAACCTGTAAACCGCCCCTCCCACCACCACCAGCTCTCGGAAAGGGAAATGCAGGTGGCCACTAGGTGGGCTGGAGTAAATTTCATCATTGTACTTGTATAAAAGGGACAACACTCAAGGACTTTTAAAGTGAAAAAGCATATTGTAAACAAAGTCACAAAATTCTGTTGGCATGGAGGCACTTGTGCAGCCTGATAGTGGCGGCTGCACCTGATTAGACCTGCAGCGGCATCCAGCACAGTGTAAAATGAGGAGGCCACATACAGAGACATCCCTATGTTTTGTGATAGATGAATCCAGTGGCACTCTCCAGGAGCTGGCGCCCCTAGGCAGCCGCCTAAACCTGCCTAATGGTAGAGCCGGCCCTTACCCTAACTATTATCATTGGGTAATCTAAGTGCCGTTTAATGCCATACTTCTACTGATATCTAAGCACTTCTACCTATTGGAACATTATGGACTCTAAGGCTGCAGTGGCTTATGTATACGGATCCCAAAACTTAATGTCTGCCATATGCGCTTATCTGGATAACCAGAAAACACGACTTGCTGCTAACCCTACAATTCCCAGGTGTTTAGGATTTATTATGAATGAACGCTATCTACTAAATTATGAATCATAGCATATCTTTTATGGGCCTTACACACTGGCCGACATCACTGCACGATATGAACGATCTCGTTCATTAATGAACGAGATAACGTTCATATCGTGCAGTGTGGAGGCACCAGCGATGAACGATGCGCGGCCCCGCGCTCGTTCATCGCTGGTGCCCCGTCGGCTGTGCATGCAGGCCAATATGGACGATCTCGTCCATATTTGCCTGCACTGCTATGGAGCCGTGTGACGGGGGGAGTGAAGAATTTTCACTCCCCCGTCACTGCTCCCCCCCGCCGCCGGGTCGGCCAATGTGTAGGGCCCATTAGGCAATGATACTATTCCAAAGTGATACTATTTGTGTTTAACATTGTGGCAATTCTGTTTGTAACAACTCAGTGACTGCACTGATACAGTTTACATTCATCATCATCATCATCATCATCATATTATTATTATTATTATTATTATTATTATTATTATCATCCTTTATATGGCACAAGGGATCTGCAGTGCACAATTACAGAGTACATAAAGAAATAATCAAAACAGGAATACAGTGACTTATAGCTGACAACAATATAGAACAAGCACAGGGTATATACACATAGCTGAGGCAGGAGATGAAAGTGAACTAATTATTAGGGTGGCAGAAAACCACTTGATTTGTTGTCTTTGATATGTTTTTTAACTGTGTAAGAAATGTGATTTTTTTGTGTGTGTGTGCGTTATTAAATCTTTATACTCTTTTAAACTGGCATCTCGGCTTCATAGTTTCATTTGACCCCACAATCGCAGTTAGTAACTTTCATTTAATTTACTAACGATTTAAACAGAGATTTAATCTAACAGCAAATTAAGGATCACATAGAAAAAATTATCTGGATATACGGGGATTATTGTTAACAATAACTGACTGTTGATCAGTAGCCAAGGTTTCTCTTTTTCTTCATCCGTGTGCCGTCTATATGTTGGGGCTATATATCTGTTTTGTGCAGAATCTAATACTACAACAAGAGCCCGTGAGGATTGGTGGAGCAGCTTATGATCCCCTATTAGCAACAGCCTAGTACAGTGGTTAGGTTCTTCATGTCTGTGCTGTGACATGGCGCCCCTGCCGTTCCTGTACATACAGCAGCAGCATACTGTGTAGATGGAAGAAGGTGGACACACACGTGTTTTTCCACCACCCGTGTTCCCAGACATTGCATGTGCTATTTGAGAAATGTATCCATCCCACTTATTAAAATACAATAATTGCCAATGAGGTGGGGTATCACTTGTGAGCTCTAGATTACTGGTGCAGAATACCCCATGATGACTATTTACAGCTGCTTCTGATTGGTAGAGTGCATTTTGTAACCCAGGCGCGTATACTACTGTTCTCTCCTGGTGTAACCCAGGCACATATACTACTACTCTCTCCTGGTGTAACCCAGGTGCGTATACTACTGCTCTCTCCCGATGTAACCCAGACACATATACTACTGCTCTCTCCCGGTGTAACCCAAGCACATATACTACTGCTCTCTCCCGTTGTAACCCAGGCACATATACTACTGCTCTCTCCCGGTGTAACCCAGACACATATACTACTGTTCTCTCCCGATGTAACCCAGGCACATATACTACTGCTCTCTCCCGATGTAACCCAGACACATATACTACTGCTCTCTCCCGGTGTAACCCAGGCACATATACTACTGCTCTCTCCCGTTATAACCCAGGCACATATACTACTGCTCTCTCCCGGTGTAACCCAGGCACATATACTACTGCTCTCTCCCGTTGTAACCCAGGCACATATACTACTGCTCTCTCCCGGTGTAACCCAGACACATATACTACTGTTCTCTCCTGGTGTAACCCAGGCACGTATACTACTGTTCTCTCCTGGTGTAACCCAGGCACATATACTACTGCTCTCTCTCCTGGTGTAACCCAGGCACATATACTACTGCTCTCTCCCGGTGTAACCCAGGCACATATACTACTGCTCTCTCCCGTTGTAACCCAGGCACATATACTACTGCTCTCTCCCGGTGTAACCCAGGCACATATACTACTGCTCTCTCCCGTTGTAACCCAGGCACATATACTACTGCTCTCTCCCGGTGTAACCCAGGCACATATACTACTGTTCTCTCCTGGTGTGCAGACGTATGTGCAGGAGCTCCTGAGCTCCAGAGCCTAGCAGTGCAGTAGAGTGAGAGTGCCCGCCCCCCTGCAGGATTCCTGGGCAGGAGTTGCTGCTCTTAGTAGGGGGAGAGTGGAAGTTTCAGCAGGTGGAAGGCCCGGGCCCGGGGCTGCTGCCTTCGGGTCCCAGAGGTATGAAGAAGGGGCAGGCATCCCTCACGCCACCCCCTTCCCCAGCTGTAGGGGTTGGGGGACAGGAAGGGACGGTGGAATCAGCCAGCCAGCCACGGATTACAAGGAGTACCAGCAGTGTTGCCGGAGCCCCTGTGAAGCAGCAGGGAACGGCAGGAAGATTGTGTACCCCTAAGCCTGTGGAAGGCACCTCTGCCAGTAAGATTACTGGTGGGGACGGTACAGTCGCCACAGCGGCTGAGCCTCCAGGCAAGGAAGGGGTTAATGTCAATGTAACAGAAGATATCTCAGATACAGAGGACTCAGACTGTGATGATGATGTTTCAGAGGAAGATTACTGGGTCCATTTAGGCCTAAAGGAATTAATGGCAGAAGCTGCTAAACTTAAATCCAGGTATTATGCTCGCAAGAGAAAGTGTAATACAATTGGCAATTTGGAGCGGGTCAGGATCCAGGGTGAAATGGATGAAATACAAGCAACCATGTGTAATATAAAGGGCAGAATAACATCTCTGAAGGAATCTGAAGGAAGGAAAAAAAAGGCAAAAGTTTCCATACCAGCAGGGAAGGAGTTAACTGCAGTGCATAGAAATCAGGTTACACCCTCATCAAAGGAGTTGATTCACCTGGAAAAGGAAGAGGGTGTGGAGATGGAGGAATCCCCAGCTATTGATGAGCTCCAGAGTGTGACTGTCCAGGAAGAGGCTGTGGTTTTTCTGGATACAGCATCATCGGCTGCTATGGAGACGGAAGCAGAGGCGAGGGGAGCAGACGGCGGCTCGGGAATCCCTGGTGGTGCACCAAGCAAGGTAAGATCTGTGCAGGTGTTGTCAGGAGGGGATTCCCGGGGGTTACCCGTGGCTTCCAAGGTGCCGGGCAATGGTAGCAGTAATGAAAATGCTGTTATAGGTGACAGGCCGGTGAGGACCGGAGGGCAGGATCCGGCGTCGGGTCTATGCAGGGCGCAGGGTGGCATGGAGGATGAGTCTGTTAACATTTTGCTTGAATCTGATGCAGGTCCTAGTGTAATTGTGCAGGCTGTGTCCAAAGAAGTGCAGGGAGGTGTGGGAATGGCAGTGAGGAAAACTGTAATAACTGATGGTTTGGCTCAAGGTCTGCCAGCTCTAGATCCAGAGACTTTGGATGCTGGTGAGAAAGTAGTTGCAGAGTCAATGTATGGGAACATTCCAGCTCCTGCCAGAGTGAAGGAAGCATTGTCGTTAATCAGTGCAGAAGTAAAGAATAAGAATTCTAAAGACATTCCAGAAGGAAAGGATAAAAATGTGGGGGGGGGGACTGCAAAGTGAAAATGTCAATTTAGCTCCTCTTGTTTCTTTGTCAGTGACAGAGGGTGGAGGGAGTGCGGGTAAGCCTAACCCTGATGAAATGTCTTATGCACAGAAGGCGGCAGATATGGGGAAAAATTCTGGAAATAAGGATACAAGATTTGGTGGTGGTAGTGGTGGCCAGAGAGTGAGACGGAACCTAGTACAGTTTAGGTGGGTGGGTGATGGTGACCCCCCACCTAAGACTGATTTTCTAAGGTTAATTTTTTCTCTTGGGGTTACTTACAGTGATTTATATGCCTGTATTCACCCTATAAAATCTGTTGAGTATGATGTCAGCTTTTATAATAAGGAAACATTGTTTATTTTTTGGAGAAAGTGGTCTGTAAACAAGGACAAGAATGGTTACTGTAAGTATGAGGCGGAATTGATGGAGAAGCAAAATGACATAAAAGTGACCATCCTGGTCCGCAATGAATCTATACCTATGGAAGATATCAGGTTTTGGTTAAGCAGGCAATGTGAATTGCAATCTGACATTAGGAAAACGGACCACACAATGGGAGTGTGGGGAGGTGCTTGGTTGGCCAGTGTACGTCTGTATCCTGGGGAGACCGGTATGCGTCATATTCCATCTGCTGCGTACATAGGTCGAGACCGGGTGCAGATATTTTATACTGGTCAACCAAGGACATGTTTTAAGTGTGGTGAGGCTGGCCACCTCAGTGGTGACTGTGGGGGTGTGAAATGTTCGATGTGTGGAGAGAGTGGACATACATCTAGAACATGTAATAAGGTGAAATGTAACCTTTGTGGGGAGATGGGACATCCCTACAGTCGTTGCCCCATGGCAAATCATAACAACAGGGGTTGCATGAATTTTAAGGAAGGTAGTAGTTCAGAAATGGGAATTACTAGGGGTGGAGTAGTTAAAGTGAACAAAGAGAAAGAAATGTCATGGGAAATTGGCAAAATAGTGTTAGAAGGAAGCAAAGTTCAGCCTCAGGCCCAATCCCAGCCTCAATCCCAGTCCCAATCCTGGTTTCAGGTGGGAAAAAAAGGTGTAAAAACAACGAAGAGGAAAGTGGAGGAAGAGGTGATTCTTTCAAATAGGTTTGGCGTATTGACAGATGAGGAAGATGAGGGAGAAGTGGTTCTAGAAAAAGGGGAACCAAGACTTAAACCTAGAAGACAGAGAAGAAAGAACAAAGAAAGGAAAGAAGTAATTAAGATGGTAGGGAAGAGAAGGAGGGAGGAGGGAGAAGGGAATACAGACAGTGAAATAGAGGATGTTGCAGCAGAAAGTTTAGAGTGGGATCCAATAGGGATTGAATTGGAGCAAAGAAAAGAGGAGGAGGAGTTTGGGAAGCCACTGTTTGAGGATGAGGAGGTAGGTGTGGAGGTGGTTGCTGCTGAGGAGGAAGTGATGGTGATAGGGAAAGAGGCAGAGAGTGAATCTGAGAGTCAGAGCAATCAAAATAATGTGTCTGGCCCTGGGTCACTGGATGCAAGGGAACCCCCTGACCCTGGTCCTAAAGAGGCTGGTGCGGGTGTGGATGTGGTTGTGATTGAGGAAGTGAATGGGGTGGCATGTATGGATTGTGGTGTTGGTGGTGGGGGTGGTGGTGATAACTAGAGTAATGTATGTGCATAGTCCATTTCAACAATCTGGAACCATGGATCCCCATCCTATTCGATGTGCCACAATGAATGTGGCTTCCGTGTTATCCGTACGTGCTCGGTATCTGGCTTTTGAGTTTTTTGACAACCAGAACGTGGACATTTTGTTCTTACAAGAGACCCGGATCAACAGATTAGCAGCCCTTCACAAAGCTAAAAGTGAGTGGAGGCGCGAGCCCTCTTTTTGGTCTCTTGCTGCTGAGCCGTACGGTGGGGTGGCGGTACTTTTTACCGACATGGTAACCGTGCGCAAGGTTGTTGAGTTACAAGTGGGAAGGTGTATGATTTTGGATGTCACTTTAAGAGGACATAACCTTAGGCTTATCAATATCTATGGCCCCCAGTCTCGCTGGGATAGGAAATGTCTTTTTGAAATGGTTAAACCCTTTCTTTTCACGGCCCAGCAAGTCATCTTTGGGGGCGATTTCAACGCCATCATTAGGCCAAAAGACAGGGGAGGCTCCAGAGGACTGAGGCTGGGCTATGATGAGAATTTTTTAGTTAGTATGGCTAGTCAGGCAGGTATGGTTGATGTACACGTTAAACATCAACCAGACCTCACGGGGTACACTTACTTTTGTGGTCAGCGCAGATCTAGAATAGACAGGTTTTTTGTTAAGGAGTCCTCAAGCACTTTACCTTCAGAGGTAAAGTTTGTAGAGTTCTCCGATCACGGGTACTTAAGTTTTGTTTTGAATGCCTCGCAATCCTTCCAGAAAGGAAGGGGTTTGTGGCGTCTGAATGCTGAGCTTCTCAAGGAAGAGGAAGTGAGACAGTCTTTCAGGGAGTTTTTTCAGGCGCAGGAGTCACTGTTGGAGGCTGGTTGGAGTAGATCGGAGTGGTGGGAGGAAGTAAAAAAGAGAGCCCGAAGTCTTTTCAGGAGGCTAGTAGTCAAAAGAAACTTGGTTAAAAAAAATACCTACTATACTCTAAGAAGGAGATTAGATTTCCTGATCTCTGAACAGGGGGATAGTGGGGAAAACTCCCGGGTGAAATCACAGATGAGAGAACATCAGTATAGCCGTCTATCTTCTTTGATTTTGGAGAGGGATTACGGAAAGTACCACTCCCCGGATCCCTACCAGAGTTGTAGAAGGGGGATTGATGTTAAAGAGATAAGAGGGCTTGTTGATGGAGAGGGTGTGCTTCAGAAGGGCGAAGAAGGCATCCTAAAAGTCATCAGGTCCTATTACGCTGAACTCTTGTCTGCGAAGGCACTTGACAGAGAAACGATGGAGGCATTTCTGAGGGAGACACCTGGTCTTGTGGAGCCAGATGCTTCTTTTGACTGTTTGAACAGCGAAATAGGTGTGGAGGAGGTCAGAGAGGCAATTGGCGGGTTAACTCCCAAAAAATCTCCAGGACCAGATGGTTTAACAGCTGAATTCTATAAAGAATTCTCAGATATCCTGGCTCCTCGTCTTACGGAAGTATATAATACTAGCCTGGGTGAGGGTGAACTCCCTCCTTCCATGAGACAGTCAGCTCTTATTTTGCTGTCCAAAGGTAAGGACCCGGTCCATATTGAGAACTGGCGCCCCATCGCTCTTCTCAATACGGACAGAAAGATTCTTGCAAAAATATTTTTCAACAGGCTAAGGGAATTTTCAGAGCTTGTACTTTCGCCTTCCCAGCACTGTACTGTAAAGGGCCGCAGTACCTTTACTGCTGTCCTTGGTGTCCGGAAGGCTCTTGAAAGGTGCAGGGCTGGAAAGTTGAATAAGTTTCTGCTGGCATTGGATCAGTCTAAGGCTTTTGATCGGGTCAATCATGAGTACCTGTGGGCCTTACTTGAAAGGTATGGTTTCCCTATAAGGGCGGTAAATTGGTTGAAAGTTTTGTATAAAAAGGCCGAGAGCTTCCCACTTGTGAATGGTTGGGTAGGGCCTGCATTTCCACAGTAGACTCTGGTGTTCGTCAGGGGTGTCCCCTGAGCCCTCTTTTGTATGTGTTTGCAATCGATCCTTTTATAAGAAGGGTTGAGGGCGGCATGTTGGAAGGGGTGCAGCTGAACCCAGAGTTTCCTTTGAGTGTAGTAGCCTATGCTGATGATGTCACAGTAGTCCTGTCATCGGTGGCAGAGGCATGTGATGTAGACCAACTGATCATGGAATATTCAAGTGCTTCGGGTTCCATAATCAATCAGGACAAGTGTGAAGCTTTCTGGATGGGGGAGGAAGGCAACGAGTTTGATCTTCCGGACAGCCTCCCCAGGGCCAGTCAATGTATAAAAATCTTGGGCATCAAATTTGATCATGGTGACTATGCAAGTACAAATTGGGTCGGGAAACTGGATGGTGCAACCCGTAAAGTAAAGAGCTGGATAGGATGGAAGTTCTCTCTGAGGGAAAGGGTGGACCTGTGTAAAACTTACCTGATCCCAATGTTTTTGTATGTCAGCTATGTATGTTTTTTGCCGCAATCTTTGTGGACTAGAATGAATTCCTTGTTTTTTCTACTTTTGTGGGGGAACAAGATGAACATTGTGAAAAGAGGTATCACTTACAGACCGAGGGCAGAAGGGGGCTTGGATATGGTAAACCCCGTAGTCTTCTTTGTAACAGCTTTTTTAAAGCTAAATGTCGGTGGTCTCTGCTTAGAGACGCCCCCTCGGTGGGTAAATGGCTTTAGGGAATGGGTGTCTCCCTTTATTAGAGTATGGTTAGAGGATGGCAGACTGAGAATTTTTCGGGCTCAGAGAGGCTACCTCCCGATCTATGTGATCCAGTGTCTGAAAGTGATTAGGCGATGGGGCCTGCAGGTGGGTGATATAAGAGATCTCTCGAGAAAGGAGTTGGGGAAGAGGGTCTTGTGTTCCCACTTTTATGTCCCATTGGCCCTGAAAGACTGCCCAGGTAATGTTCTCACAGAAGGATTGAATCTGGTAAATTCCCAGAGGGTGCCTCTGAAGTTTAGGGATATTGCCTGGTTCTCTTTTCAAGGGAAGCTTTATGTTAGGGGAAACATCAAATTTAGAAGTGCCGATGAACGTGTTTGCCCACGGGAGGAATGTCAAGGGGAGGAGGAGACCATGGACCACTTCTTCTGTAGATGTCCCTTTAACATAAAGGTTTACAAAACAGTGTCGGGTGCCATAGGCATCCCTTGCCTTTCGGGGCTCAGTTACCCGGAATGGGTCTACGGGGCATTCAAAGGGTATGGGGCTTTGATTTAGGCACAATTTTTTTAGTCAGCTTAGCGGTTAGGTTCCACATGTGGCAGGCACGGTGTCTGGTTAGTTTGAGAGGAAAAGTCCTTCCCTGTGAAGAGGTGGTGGGTCGTATTCTTCATGAGGTGAGTCGGATGATGGATCTAGAGAAGAAGAGATTGGACACTGTCAGCTGGTCCAGATTGTGGCGCCAGTTGAAACCCCCTTAGTGGGTGGTGGAAGATATCCTCTTTTCAGTCTCAGGTTCTTTTCTGTCCTGGTCACTTTTTCTCAGCTGATTAGGTTTTGTAGTTTCTTTTTTTTTAAAGAAGGGGTTTGCATACACCTTAAAATATGCAGATATGTCACTCTAGTTATAATTATTTGTTGGCAGTCCAGCATGTATGGAGGGTGAAAGGTATGAATGAAGGTAGGATTGTGGATAAAAGTGGGAGTGTATGGAGGTGGAGGGTTTATGATAGATGGATAAATGTGTGTTAAATGTTGAGTCAGCTAAGTGGGAAATGTTGGGGGAGTTCCCTGAAATGGATTCACAGAAATTATGTGGATCAAGGAAAATGTTTAAAATGAAAGTATGATAAAGTGATGGAAAACATATTTGAGTTATGTAAACGGTAAATATCATGATGTAATGATCTCTATTTATTTATTATGTATATAATTGTAAATATGATTATAATGTTTATATTTTGTTATAAAATGGAAGCTGTGCATAAATAAAAACATGCCCAGACACATATACTACTGCTCTCTCCCGATGTAACCCAGACACATATACTACTGCTCTCTCCCGGTGTAACCCAGGCACATATACTACTGCTCTCTGCTGGTGTAACCCAGGCACATATACTACTGCTCTCTCCCGGTGTAACCCAGGCACATATACTACTGCTCTCTCCTGGTGTAACCCAGGCACATATACTACTGCTCTCTCCTGTTGTAACCCAGGCACATATACTACTGCTCTCTCCCGGTGTAACCCAGGCACATATACTACTACTCTCTCCTGGTGTAACCCAGGCACATATACTACTGCTCTCTCCTGGTGTAACCCAGGCACATATACTACTGCTCTCTCCCGTTGTAACCCAGGCACATATACTACTGTTCTCTCCCAGTGTAACCCAGGTGCATATACTACTGCTCTCTACTGGTGTAACCCAGGCACATATACTACTGCTCTCTCCCGGTGTAACCCAGGCGCATATACTACTGCTCTCTCCTGGTGTAACCCAGGCATATATACTACTGCTCTCTCCTGGTGTAACCCAGGCACATATACTACTGCTCTCTCCTGGTGTAACCCAGGCGCATATACTACTGTTCTCTCCTGGTGTAACCCAGGCACATATACTACTGCTCTCTCCCGGTGTAACCCAGGCACATGTATACTACAGCTCTCTCCCGGTGTAACCCAGGCACATATACTACTGCTCTCTCCTGGTGTAACCCAGGCACATATACTACTGTTCTCTCTCCTGGTGTATCTCAGGCGCATATAATACTGCTCTCTCCCGTTGTAACCCAGGCGCGTATACTACTGCTCTCTCCCGGTGTAACCTAGGCGCGTATACTACTGCTCTCTCCCGTTGTAACCCAGGCGCGTATACTACTGCTCTCTCCCGGTGTAACCCAGGCACATATACTACTGTTCTCTCCCGGTGTAACCCAGGCACATATACTACTGCTCTCTCCCGGTGTAACCCAGGCACATATACTACTGCTCTCTCCCGTTGTAACCCAGGCGCATATACTACTGCTCTCTCCCAGTGTAACCCAGGCACATATACTACTGTTCTCTCCTGGTGTAACCCAGGCACATATACTACTGCTCTCTCCCAGTGTAACCCAGGCACATATACTACTGTTCTCTCCTGGTGTAACCCAGACACATATACTACTGCTCTCTCCTGGTGTAACCCAGTCACATATACTACTGCTTTCTCCTGGTGTAACCCAGGCACATATACTACTGCTCTCTCCCGGTGTAACCCAGTCACATATACTACTGCTCTCTCCTGGTGTAACCCAGGCACATATACTACTGTTCTCTCCTGGTGTAACACAGACACATATACTACTGTTCTCTCCCGGTGTAACCCAGACACATATACTACTGCTCTCTCCTGGTGTAACCCAGGCGCATATACCACTGTTCTCTCCTGGTGTAACCCAGGCACATATACCACAGTTCTCTCCTGGTGTAACCCAGGCACATATACTACTGTTCTCTCCTGGTGTAACCCAGGCACATATACTACTGTTCTCTCCTGGTGTAACCCAGGCACATATACTACTGTTCTCTCCTGGTGTAACCCAGGCACATATACTACTGTTCTCTCCTGGTGTAACCCAGGCACATATACTACTGCTCTCTCCCAGTGTAACCCAGGCACATATACTACTGTTCTCTCCTGGTGTAACCCAGACACATATACTACTGCTCTCTCCTGGTGTAACCCAGTCACATATACTACTGCTTTCTCCTGGTGTAACCCAGGCACATATACTACTGCTCTCTCCCGGTGTAACCCAGTCACATATACTACTGCTCTCTCCTGGTGTAACCCAGGCACATATACTACTGTTCTCTCCTGGTGTAACCCAGACACATATACTACTGTTCTCTCCCGGTGTAACCCAGACACATATACTACTGCTCTCTCCTGGTGTAACCCAGGCACATATACTACTAAACTCTCCTGGTGTAACCCAGACACATATACTACTGCTCTCTCCCGGTGTAACCCAGGCACATATACTACTGCTCTCTCCTGGTGTAACCCAGGCGCATATACCACTGTTCTCTCCTGGTGTAACCCAGGCACATATACCACAGTTCTCTCCTGGTGTAACCCAGGCACATATACTACTGTTCTCTCCTGGTGTAACCCAGGCATATACACAACAGCTTGAAGTGGGCAGCGAGGTAGACCACTTTTTCTTTATATACTGTGCTAGGTAGCACCTTTAATGGATGGCCACTCCTCTCTAATCACGTGGACACACCCCTTCCAGTATGTGGCAACGCCCCTCAGTGGGCCCCTGTGATTGCATTTACCTGGTGGGCCCTTCATGCCCCAGTCCGACACTGCTAGAAGTCCTAATAAAACAAAATCCTTATCCCAGAGTCGAGTGCTCTCTAGAAAGGAGACAAAAGAAGACATTGAGTAGTATACAAACGTTAAGCCTCCTAGCATTATTCCCCTGCTGCTATTCCAGCACCCTGTTTCTTTCTTTCTTCTGACATGATGAATGAAGCAAATGTAGAAGAATTTTTCTTCATCTGCCTGAAAAAAAACATTACCTTCGATGCTGAAACTAAATTACTACCCTGACTCATGATCTGTAGATATGAGACAAATTTTCGCCTTCTTATTGCAGTTGAATTATTCAGTGGTGCTCATTAGCAAAACGATAGCATGACAATTTTATACTTAGACTTCCTTCCTGACTGCAACTTAACATCTAAAACTCGTTTAAACTGCTTCTGACAAGAGACATGTACAGTGACTGCAATTAGTGAGTAGGTGAATATGCTAATAGCTTATTTTGACTAAAGTGGAAACATATTGGCCCTCATTCCGAGTTGTTCGCTCGCAAGCTGCTTTTAGCAGCGTTGCACACGCTAAGCCGCCGCCTACTGGGAGTGAATCTTAGCTTAGCAAAATTGCGAACGAAAGATTCGCAATATTGCGAAAAGACTTCTCTGTGCAGTTTCTGAGTAGCTCGAGACTTACTCTTCCAGTGCGATCAGTTCAGTGTTTGTCATTCCTGGTTTGACGTCACAAACACACCCAGCGTTCGCCCAGACACTCCTCCGTTTCTCCAGCCACTCCCGCGTTTTTCTCAGAAACTGTAGCGTTTTTTCAAACACACCCATAAAACGTCCTGTTTCCGCCCAGAAACACCCACTTCCTGTCAATCACACTCCGATCACCAGAACGAAGAAAAAACCTCGTAATGCCGTGAGTAAAATACATACCTCCCAACATGACCCTCTCCAGGAGGAACACAATGCTCTGCTTCTGGACTTTTCTCTTAATCTATGATTGCCAGCACCTGTTGTGAACAGGTTACTGGATAAGAAAGGTGTTTCACCGCAGGTGATGGCAATCATAAATTGAGAGGTAAGTCCAGGAGCAGAGCATTGTGTCCCTCCTGGAGAGGGTCATGTTGGGAGGTATGAAAATACCTAACTGCATAGCAAATTTACTTGGCGCAGTCGCAGTGCGAACATTGCACATGCGCAGTTAGCGGAAAATCGCTGCGATGCGAAGAAAATTACCGAGCGAACAACTCGGAATGACCACCCTTGTGAGCTACCAACATCTATATTTCCCCACCCATCTCTTTTTTATCTAAGCAAAACACTTTAATTACAAATGGAAAGAAGCAGTGATCGCTTTATTGTCATTACTGATATATTCTCAGCAGAACCCTGAGACTCATTCATTCTTATTAGTACATTTTCTTTCAGACTTCCTCTCTGTAATTCATAATCTGTCAAACCAGTCCTTTTCCACTTGTTATATTGCAGTGTTTCAGAATGGAATCGTGGTGATCTGATGTCATTTCAGTTTGACATACTGAAGACTTTTCTGCAACTTTTTCAGGGACGTTCTATAACTTTCTTAATATTTTGTGAACAGATGGCCTTTTTCAAATGAAGAATGATTAATCGTCAACTTAAAGTGACATTACATGCTTCTTTATTATTTCAGGATATTTTAAACACCTGTAACACAATATTTTGATAAGTTTAGGAACCATTCTGATGTCTCCATTTATTATGAGACATTAGTTCACTGCTAATCAAATGCATTTTTCACCAATTCTATATAACTAGGTGATTCATCGCGCCCTATGGGCGCTCTTCACACCATCGTAAGGGGCTACGCCCCCTTAACCCCCACACAACTTGAAGGTGCAAGACCATGGTGTTCACAGGTATTAGAGGTGCTTATACACACAGTGGGCACAGCTATCTGCGGCGTGTATACACACTGTGTTGACACTTGACAGGATGCAAAGACTTGTCTACACACAGTGGCCCTCATTCCGAGTTGGTCTCTCGCTAGCTGCTTTTAGTAGTCGTGCAAATGCTAGGCCGCCGCCCTCTGGGAGTGTATCTTAGCTTAGCAGAAGTGCCAACGAAAGGATCGCAGCTCTGCTGCAAATAAGAGGAAGGTTTTACAGGGGCGCACACACACACACACACTGGTCACAGGTAGGACAGTTCCTTATGGACACACTGGCCACAGTATTAGTGTTGCTTATTACCAGAATGTGATATGGTGGCATCTATATGTACCATAATAAATTGTGTGTGGTTTGGATTTGAAAGGGGGTGGGTGCAGTGAGGTGGAGGTGGCACGTTACCCTTGGATTTAGGTAGTGCCTGCTAGGGGCTTCGGATGATGTTCAAGGTGGTGTGTGTGGTGGATGGGCGTTTGCAAAAGGGACCTGTGGAGGGGGGTGTTGTTTCAGGGGTCCAGTAGTGAATGGGGTGTGTACATGGGTTGAGTAGTGTTGGGGTGGCTGCGGGAGGGATGGAAATAGTGGAGAGAGGAACGGGTGGTGGAGAGGTGGGTTCAGAGGAGGTGCAGCATATGCCAGTGGGGGTTCATCGTGCTGATGATGGAGGAGGTTCAGGTGGTTTAGGGTGAGGGGTGGACGTTGTATGTTATAGTTTGTGGGGGTGTTGGTGCAGAATTGTGGAGGGTGGTGAACGTACTGTCGTTGGTGGAGAGGCTGTTTTGAAGGGGTACGTGGAATGGGGTGGGGGTCCCCAAGATGCTGTGGGTGCTGGGTGACCAGTTGCAGGTGGGTGACTGTATATGCTGTGGCCTTGGGGTTGAGGGATGGGGGAGGGGACTGGAGGTTTTGTGCTGTAGGGAATTTTGCGTGCGTGGGGCAGGGAGATGGGGGAGGGTGTCCGAAGGTGGCATGGGTGGGGGAGGTCCACATGGGGTGGGTGGGGGAATGTATTGGGGTTATGTGGTGTGTGCAGGGGTGGGGGGGTGAGTGGGGTAGGTGGATGGGGGAGGGTGTGTTGAGGTGCAGGGGGTGGTGGAGGTATGGTACATGTGTGGAAGGTGGGTGGCAGGTATGGGGTTTAGTTTGGATGAGGGATGGGCTTATGAGGTGCGGCGGGTGTTTCACAGGCGGGTGCGTTGACGTGGCGGGTCTCAAATTTAGATTGTGTGTGATTTGGATTTGAAAGGGGTGGGTGCAGTGAGGGGGAGGTGTGAGTGTGCAAGGGTAGTGTTAGTTGCTGTGTGGTGAGGTGTTGGGGCTGGGAGGGGGGTTTGCACAGATGGGGAAGGGTTTTTTGTGTGCAGGCCGGCATGCCTCCACACTGTGTGCCATCGTCAGGTGTTTAGGATGTCCCTTCCCTGCTGTCTGGCTGTCAGCCGCCAGGCATAGTGCTTAGTGTCAGGAGAGGAGCGTGGTGCGAGACATGGCTGCAGTGGGAGGGATATCCGTCTGAGCAGCAGTGGGGTTTGGGGAGAGGGTGGTCCGTGCGGCGCCCTGCAGACCACGTTCGTCGTCGGCTGCCGGTCCGCATGACCCCCCCCCCGCTGGCTGTGTACAGTAGGCCGTGGGATGTATGAGGGAGGGGTCCCCGGCGTGGGGTGCATGTAAGGAGCGGAGCGAGTGTGTTATAGTGAGAGGTGCGGCGGCCGTCCACCTGCCACTGCCTACTGTTTGGTTTCCGGAGTGGAGCGTGGTGCGGCCGAAGGCTGCAGTCGCAGGAGCTCCTGTGTGATCAGCAGTGGTGAGTGGGTGGTGCGTACGACAGGCGGTGATATGGAGTTGTACGTGGGAGGGGTCCCCGGCGTGGGTGTCAGTGGCGTTACCGGGAGAGGTGCGGTGTCCGTCCACCTGCAGCGTCCGGTATCGCCTGTGTGCTGGCAGAACCTGTGTCTGTTGGTACCGCTGGCCACCTCCCTATGCTGTAGTGCAGCTAGTGTTGGCACAGGGCATGGTGTGTCTCCCTGCACATGCTGCTGACCCCGCCCACCGCTGTGACTCCGCCTAGCGTTAGAAAGCCAAGCACAGAGTCACAGGGCTATTATATAGGAGATAGCTAATAACTTAATTTAGGTTCAGACTGTATAACATACATATTTTAAAGTGAAATACATTTTCTACAGTATATTCACCCAGATGACAACAAACATTAGTGCAAAAATTTCATTTACAATTATAGTATTTATTAGTATTATAATATATGTTAAAATATATCTGCAAATTACAGATATGCCCTCATATGACTAGAACGCACCAGGAGACTGTGCTGATTTATTCGATATGTGGCACTTGTATATAGGCCCTCATTCCGAGTTGTTCGCTCGCTAGCTGCTTTTAGCAGAATTGCACACGCTAAGCCGCCGCCTACTGGGAGTGAATCTTAGCTTAGCAAAATTGCAAACGAAAGATTCTCAAAATTGCGAATAGAAATTTATTTGCAGTTTCTGAGTAGCTCAGGACTTACTCTGCCACTGCGATCAGTTCAGTCAGTTTCGTTCCTGGTTTGACGTCACAAACACACCCAGCGTTCGCCCAGACACTCCCCCGTTTCTCCAGCCACTCCCGCGTTTTTCCCAGAAACGGCAGCGTTTTTTCACACACTCCCATAAAACGGCCAGTTTCCGCCCAGAAACACCCACTTCCTGTCAATCACACTACGATCACCAGAACGAAGAAAAAACCTCGTAATACCGTGAGTAAAATACCAAACTTCTTAGCAAATTTACTTGGCGCAGTCGCAGTGCGAACATTGCGCATGCGCAATTAGCGGAAAATTGCTGCGATGCGAAGAAAATTACCGAGCGAACAACTCGGAATGACCACCATAGTGTGTGACTAAGACTTTATATGGAGCGCAATGGAACTTGTATTGGAAAAAAGCTACGGTAGGACTTTGTATAGAGAATCAGGGACTCAGTTGCACACAGATATACAAGTGTCATATATCAGATTAATCAGCACGGTCTACAGCGTGGCTCTATTCTGGTGATTTGTGAATGCGCAATAGAGCTGTCGCCGGGATAGCAATGTGGGTGACATGGGCACTGGAGACCTGTGGATGCGCAGTAGACTCTGGCACAATGCCAGAGTCTACTGCACTGCGGTAGAAGAGAAGGCCCATGCAGAGACTGCGCATGGTTCCCTTACACTCTTAAAGCGCCTCTGTGCATGGACCACTGCTTGGCTGCTCAGGATACAAAGGATATGAGGACAGTGCAGGGAGGCTCGGACTGGCCTGCTGGGATTCTGGGGGGATTCACCGGTGTGTCCCAATAGTTTGCAACCACGCCCTCTTCTACATGGGGCAGGAGGGTTTAACCAGTCAGCAGGCTCTGTTCCCAGAGGAGCACTGCGGTTGTAGATGACTGAGGTCACTCTGCATTGCGCCGCACCATCAGGAGGATAAGGATCCTGTTGCCACGGTCCGGAGGAGGAGACACACCCTGGAGCTGGTGAGTATGGGCAGCGGGCAGCGGTCAGGCGGTTTGCGGCTCTCTGCTCCCTCTATAGTGCGGCCACCAATACAGCGGTAAATGCAATGGGGGGGGGGGGGCTAAAATGCAGTTAATGGCACCTTCCCGGCTTTTTCTACTGTGTGGCCAGGTAATCTAAAATATCTGTGGATGCTTGGCCAACCCCGGCCCCCCTAAAGGAGTACTAATTACCTTCAGGCATGTGCTGCACTCTCCTCCCCGGCCTTCAGACACTGGAGCAGCAGAAAAGCCCAGGCGGCGGTGTAGAGCAGCACTTTGGGGGCAGTATGTGTATCTCGCACTCCACTACTGGGGGCATATATGTATCTGGCATTGCTGGGAGCATATGTGTATCTGGCACTATTGGGGGCATATGTGTATCTGGCACTTCTGGGGGTGTATGTGTATCTGGCACTGCACTACTGGGGTCATTATGTGTATCTGGCACTATACTGGAGACATTATGTGGATCTGGCACTATACTGGGTCATTATGTATATCTGGCACTATACTGGGGACTTTATGTGTATGTACTGTTCTCTCCCAGTGTAACGCAGGGGCGTATATTATTTTTCTTATCTGTGTAACGCAGTCACATATACTACTGTTCTCTCCTGGTGTAACCCAGGCACTTATACTGCTGTTCTCTCCTGTTGTAACCCAGGCACATATACTACTGTTCTCTCCCGGTGTAACCCAGGCATATATACTACTGTTCCCTCCCAGCGTAACCCAGGCATATATACCACTGTTCTCTCCCGATATAACCCAGGCGCATATACTACTGTTCTCTCCTTGTGTAACCCAGGCACATACACAACAGCTTGAAGTGGGCAGCGAAGTAGAGCTCCTTTTCTTTATATACTGTGCTAGGTGGCGCCTATAATGGCTGGCCTCTCCTCTATGGTCACGTAGCCACACCCCTTCCAGCATTTGGCAATGCCCCTTAGTGGGCCCCTGTGACTGCATTTCCCTGGTGGGCCCTTCATTCCCCAGTCTGACACTGCTCCAGTAAAGTGCCAGATACACATAATGTCTCCAGTATAGTGCCAGATACACATAATGTCTCCAGTATAGTGCCAGATACACATAATGTCTCCAGTATAGTGCCAGATACACATAATGTCTCCAGTATAGTGCCAGATACACATAATGTCTCCAGTATAGTGTCAGATACACATAATGTCTGCAGTACAGTGCCAGATACACATAATTTCTCCAGTATAGTGCCAGATACACATAATGTCTCCAGTACAGTGCCAGATACACATAATGTCTCCAGTATAGTGTCAGATACACATAATGTCTCCAGTATAGTGCCAGATACACATAATGTCTCCAGTATAGTGCCAGATACACATAATGTCTCCAATATAGTGCCAGATACACGTAATGTCTCCAGTATAGTACCAGATACACATAATGTCTCCAGTACAGTGCCAGATACACATAATGTCTCCAATATAATGCCAGATACACATAATGTCTCCAGTATAGTGCCAGATACACATAATGTCTCCAGTACAGTGCCAGATACACATAATGTCTCCAGTACAGTGCCAGATACACATAATGTCTCCAGTATAGTGCAAGATACACACAATGTCTCCAGTATAGTGCCAGATACACAGAATGTCTCCAGTATAGTGCCAGCTACACATAATGTCTCCAGTACAGTGCCAGATACACATAATGTCTCCAGTACAGTGCCAGCTACACATAATGTCACCAGTATAGTGCCAGATACACATAATGTCTCCAGTATAGTGCCAGATACACATAATGTCTCCAGTATAGTGCCAGATACACATAATGTCTCCAGTATAGTGCCAGATACACACAATGTCTCCAGTACAGTGCCAGATACACACAATGTCTCCAGTACAGTGCCAGATACACACAATGTCTCCAGTATAGTGCCAGATACACATAATGTCTCCAGTATAGTGCCAGATACACATAATGTCTCCAGTATAGTGCCAGATACACATAATGTCTCCAGTATAGTGCCAGATACACATAATGTCTCCAGTATAGTGCCAGATACACATAATGTCTCCAGTATAGTGCCAGATACACATAATGTCTCCAATATAGTGCCAGATACACGTAATGTCTCCAGTATAGTACCAGATACACATAATGTCTCCAGTACAGTGCCAGATACACATAATGTCTCCAATATAATGCCAGATACACATAATGTCTCCAGTATAGTGCCAGATACACATAATGTCTCCAGTACAGTGCCAGATACACATAATGTCTCCAGTATAGTGCCAGATACACATAATGTCTCCAGTATAGTGCCAGATACACATAATGTCTCCAGTATAGTGCCAGATACACATAATGTCTCCAGTATAGTGCCAGATACACATAATGTCTCCAGTATAGTGCCAGATACACACAATGTCTCCAGTACAGTGCCAGATACACACAATGTCTCCAGTACAGTGCCAGATACACACAATGTCTCCAGTATAGTGCCAGATACACATAATGTCTCCAGTATAGTGCCAGATACACATAATGTCTCCAGTATAGTGCCAGATACACATAATGTCTCCAGTATAGTGCCAGATACACATAATGTCTCCAGTATAGTGCCAGATACACATAATGTCTCCAGTATAGTGCCAGATACACATAATGTCTCCAGTATAGTGTCAGATACACATAATGTCTCCAGTATAGTGCCAGATACACATAATGTCTCCACTATAGTGTCAGATACACATAATGGCCCTCATTCCGAGTCGTTCGCTCGGTAATTTTCTTCGCATCGCAGCGTTTTTCTGCTTAGTACGCATGCGCAATGTTTGCACTGCGACTGCGCCAAGTAATTTTGCTATGAAGATAGTTTTTTTTACTCACGGCTTTTTCTTCGCTCCGGCGATCGTAATGTGATTGACAGGAAATGGGTGTTACTGGGTGGAAACACTGCGTTTTATGGGCGTGTGGATAAAAACGCTACCGTTTCCGGAAAAAACGCGGGAGTGGCTGGAGAAACGGAGGAGTGTCTGGGTGAACGCTGGGTGTGTTTATGACGTCAAACCAGGAACGACAAGCAGTGAACTGATCGCAGATGCCGAGTAAGTCTGAAGCTACTCTGAAACTGCTAAGTAGTTTGTAATCGCAATATTGCGAATACATCGTTCGCAATTTTAAGAAGCTAAGATTCACTCCCAGTAGGCGGCGGCTTAGCGTGTGTAACTCTGCTAAAATCGCCTTGCGAGCGAACAACTCGGAATGAGGGCCAATGGCCAATGGCCCTCATTCCGAGTTGTTCGCTCGCAAGGCGATTTTAGCAGAGTTACACACGCTAAGCCGCCGCCTACTGGGAGTGAATCTTAGCTTCTTAAAATTGCGAACGATGTATTCGCAATATTGCGATTACAAACTACTTAGCAGTTTCAGAGTAGCTTCAGACTTACTCGGCATCTGCGATCAGTTCAGTGCTTGTCGTTCCTGGTTTGACGTCACAAACACACCCAGCGTTCGCCCAGACACTCCCCCGTTTCTCCAGCCACTCCCGCGTTTTTTCCGGAAACGGTAGCGTTTTTATCCACACGCCCATAAAACGCCGTGTTTCCGCCCAGTAACACCCATTTCCTGTCAATCACATTACGATCGCCGGAGCGAAGAAAAAGCCGTGAGTAAAAAAACTATCTTCATAGCAAAATTACTTGGCGCAGTCGCAGTGCGAACATTGCGCATGCGTACTAAGCAGAAAAACGCTGCGATGCGAAGAAAATTACCGAGCGAACGACTCGGAATGAGGGCTAATGTCTCCAGTATAGTGCCAGATACACATATTGTCTCCAGTACAGTGCCAGATACACATAATGTCTCCAGTATAGTGCCAGATACACATAATGTCTCCAGTACAGTGCCAGAAACACATAATGTCTCCAGTACAGTGCCAGAAACACATAATGTCTCCAGTACAGTGCCAGATACACATAATGTCTCCAGTACAGTGCCAGATACACATAATATCTCCAGTACAGTGCCAGCTACACATAATGTCACCAGTATAGTGCCAGATACACATAATGTCTCCAGTATAGTGCCAGATACACATAATGTCTCCAGTATAGTGCCAGATACACATAATGTCTCCAGTATAGTGCCAGATACACACAATGCCTCCAGTACAGTGCCAGATACACACAATGTCTCCAGTACAGTGCCAGAGACACACAATGTCTCCAGTATAGTGCCAGATACACATAATGTCTCCAGTATAGTGTCAGATACACATAATGTCTCCAGTATAGTGCCAGATACACATAATGTCTCCAGTATAGTGCCAGATATACATAATGTCTCCAGTATAGTGCCAGATACACATAATGTCTCCAGTATAGTGTCAGATATACATAATGTCTCCAGTATAGTGCCAGATACACATAATGTCTCCACTATAGTGTCAGATACACATAATGTCTCCAGTACAGTGCCAGATACACATAATGTCTCCAGTATAGTGCCAGATACACATGTCACCAGTATAGTGCCAGATACACATAATGTCTCCAGTATAGTGTCAGATACACATAATGTCTCCAGTATAGTGTCAGATACACAATGTCTCCAGTATAGTGCCAGATACACATAATGTCTCCAGTATAGTGTCAGATACACATAATGTCTCCAGTATAGTGCCAGATACACATAATGTCTCCAGTATAGTGCCAGCTACGCATAATGGCTACAGTAGTGCAGTGCCAGATAGACATGACATGCACCGCAGCAGTGCCAGATAGACATGACATGCCCCCCAGCAGTGCCAGATAGACATGACATGCCCCCCAGCAGTGCCAGCTACACATGATATGCCCCCAGCAGTGCCAGATAGACATGACATGCCCCCCCAGCAGTGCCAGATCGACATGACATGCCCAGACATGACATGCCCAGACATGACATGACATGTCGTCTCTCCAGCAGTGCCAGATGCACACGACATGCCCCCCAGCAGTGCCAGATGCACGCCATGCCCCCCAGCAGTGCCAGATGCACGACATGCCCCCCAGCAATGCCAGATGCACGACATGCCCCCCAGCAGTGCCAGATGCACACAACATGCCCCCCAGCAGTGCCAGATGCACGACATGCCCCCTAGCAGTGCCAGATGCACATAACATGCCCCCCAGCAGTGCCAGATGCACATGACATGCCCCCCCAGCAGTGCCAGATGCACATGACATGCCCCCCAGCAGTGCCAGATAGCTAAATGCCCCCTCACAGTGCCAGATAGCTAAATGCCCCCCACAGTGCCAGATACATTAATGCCCCCCACAGTGCCAGATATGCCCCCACAGTGTCAGATACATTAATGCACCCACAGTGCCAGAAATGCCCCCACAGTGCCAGATACATTAATGCCCCCCACAGTGCCAGATACAGTAATGCTCCCACAGTGCCAGAAATGCCCCCACAGTGCCAGATACATTAATGCCCCCCACAGTGCCAGATAAATGCCCCCACAGTGCCAGATAAATGCCCCCACAGTGCCAGATACATTAAGGCCCCCCCATAGTGCCAGATAAATGCCCCCACAGTGCCAGATACATTAAGGCCCCCCACAGTGCCAGATAAATGCCCCCACAGTGCCAGATACATTAAGGCCCCCCATAGTGCCAGATATGCCCCCACAGTGCCAGATACATTAATGCACCCACAGTGCCAGATACATTAATGTCCCCCACAGTGCCAGATACATAAATGCCCCCACAGTGCCAGATAAATGCCCCCACAGTGCCAGATAAATGCCCCCACAGTGCCAGATACAATAATGCCCCCACAGTGCCAGATACATTAATGCCCCCACAGTGCCAGAAACATTAATTTCCCCACAGTGCCAGAAATACCCCCACAGTGCCAGATAAATGCCCCCCACAGTGCCAGATAAATGCCCCCACAGTGCCAGATACATTAATGCCCCCACAGTGCCAGAAACATTAATTTCCCCACAGTGCCAGAAATACCCCCACAGTGCCAGATAAATGCCCCCACAGTGCCAGATAAATGCCCCCACAGTGCCAGATACATTAATGTCCCCACAGTGCCAGATAAATGCCCCCACAGTGCCAGATACATTAATGCCCCCCACAGTGCCAGATAAATGCCCCCACAGTGCCAGATACATTATTGCCCCCACAGTGCCAGAAATGCCCCCACAGTGCCAGATACATTAATGTCCCCCAAAGTGCCACATATGCCCCCAGAGTACCTGCTGCAGATCCGGCCGCGCTGTCTGTGCGAGCCGGTGCCTGAAAGTGAACTGTGCGCGCTGTGCGGCACCGGTGTCTGACATCAGACGCCAGCGCCGCATAGCGCGCACACATCACTTTACATAGAGGAGGCGGCGCAGCCCACAGGCTACAGGACAGGGCCGGCTACAGGCTCTGACAGGGCGGCGCCATTTAAGGGTGGCGCCCTGCGCGGCCACTCGAGACGAACATGCCTCGAGCCGGCCCTGATATGGAGAATGAAATAACAAAATGGAAGCTGGGTGTCAGTCTATGAAGAAAAAACAACTTGGGTTAATTTATCTTTTAAAAACGTTTATTTCCGTAGTAACTGAGGAAGGTGAAGCAGCTACACAGTAGAATCAGAGGCTTCCTGTAAAATAAGGAAATTAATAATTAGATGAAAAGTAAAAGTAGATTTTTAATATTAAAGAGTCATGATGACAAGAAAATCCTAAAATGTTGATATAATGGATTAGAAATCACCCATAAGGTGAGTATATAAATTATAATATATTATAACGTTTGATATGTAAATGGTCTATGTATACATACTGTACGTCCCAGCTTTCAGGAGGTAGGAATCGGGACTCTGGTGCGGGGTAGCCACGTCCACTCGTAAAAAGGGGCGTGGAGTCAGAAAAGGGGGAGCAGCTTCACGATAATGCCATGATTGCAAGCCACGCCCCCATTTTCCATCACTATGGGGGCATGCTCAGCACTCTGTGAGCTGCTGACATTACCCCAGTAATGCTGTGCACATGTGCCAAGCAGAGCAGCGAGTCACAGGAGCCTCCCAACTGCCCCCCCCCCACTGCAGGAGACTGCGACCCGTGGGTGGGACAGGAGGGCAGTCCCCAAAAAATGGGACTGTCCCATGAAAGTTGGGAGGTATGTGTATATGACTGGCCTATGTAATACGGTCATGCATGCGCCGCAGTGGTGCAGTACAGAGTCAGACACTGGAAGTGTATTAGAAATGTGTTGGGCGTTCCTGTGTGGTTACAGGGAGGTAATCGGATGCAGATGTAACGTAGTGTGGGTGCATATTGCTCACATTGGAGGCCATGCTCCTAGCATAGGGCTGGTACAAGTTACAATGGTGCAGCCGATGGTGGCGGCTGAAGACGCAGAAAGCATGATTGCAGCATCTGTAGGCACTGACTGTGCGTCTCAGTACTTGTATATATGGATGCACACATGTACACCAGGGAGCTGCACAAAGCATGATTGCAGCATCTGTAGGCACTGACTGTGAGTCTCAGTACTTGTATATATGGATGCACAGATGTACACCAGGGAGCTGCACAAAGCATGATTGCAGCATCTGTAGGCACTGACTGTGCATCGCAGTACTTGTATATATGGATGAACACATGTACACCAGGGAGCTGCACAAAGCATGATTGCAGCATCTATAGGCACTGACTGTGCGTCTCAGTACTTGTATATATGGATGCACACATATACACCAGGGAGCTGCACAAAGCATGATTGCAGCATCTGTAGGCACTGACTGTGCGTCTCAGTACTTGTATATATGGATGCACACATGTACACCAGGGAGCTGCACAAAGCATGATTGCAGCATCTGTAGGCACTGACTGTGCATCTCAGTACTTGTATATATGGATGCACACATATACACCAGGGAGCAGCACAAAGCATGATTGCAGCATCT
>NW_026967600.1:130000-132500 GCF_028390025.1 Pseudophryne corroboree | reverse complement strand
TGGATACTTGGTGATGATGGGTCAGAAAGTGCCTCGGTACGGGTTGTTCTGCTTTCTTAGATTCAATCGCCTGGTGGATGGTAGTCCTATGATTAGCCATTCTATCACGGAATCTTCTCGATGTCATCCCGACATAGTATAATCCGCAGGGGCATACGAGGATATAAATGACATGGTCCATCAGGCAGTGTAGTTTATATTTAATCTTGATAGGGCGTCCAGAATGTGGGTGCGGGAAGGTGGGTCCGGTGAGCATGCTTCGGCATGTGGTGCAACCGGTGCATTTATAGCATCCTGGTTTCTGCTCTTGCAACCAGGTTGTCCTGTTAGGTGCAGTGGGATTCGCTGTTGGTCTCAATAGGAGCTGTTTAAGGTTTGGTGATTTCCTATAAGCCATCATAGGAGGTCGTAGGTTCTTCGCCTTCAGTGCTGCATCCGACGTGATAATAGGCCACCTCTTACGCAGTGCTTTGTTTATTTTGCCTGACTGACTGTCAAAGGTTGTAGTGAAGACCATCCTGTCGATTTTGTTGGTGGAGCTTGCCAATACAGAGCTGGTGTTGGACTCAGCGTTGTTTATTGATGTAAATCTTTCACGGGCTTTGTGTAGACATCGCTGTAGGCAGCCGTCAGTGTATCCACGTTCTTTAAATCTGTGCGACATGTCGTCCAATTGTTGTTCCATAATCAATGGGTTGGAGTTGTTCCTCATGACTCCCAAGAATTGTGAGATGGGTAAGTTCTCTTTTAGTGCTGGTGGGTGCTGGCTAGTAGATAGGAGGAGGGTGTTCCTGTCTGTGGGTTTCCTGAAGAGCGTCGTGCTGATCTCATGGTTGAGTATGGAGACCGTGATATCCAGGAAGTGAATCTGCTGGTCATCTATCTGGTGTGTGAATCTCACCGGATTATCCAGTTCATTTAATGCCTGCACCATCTGATGAAACATCTCTGTCGTCCCGGTCCATAGGATAAATATGTCGTCGATAAAGCGTTTATACATACAGATATGGGCCCCATACGTTGGTAGGATATGCTTCTTTTCGTAGGCCGACATAAATATGTTGGCGTATGCCGGCGCCAAATTTGAACCCATAGCGGTCCCGGATTGCTGTACATAGTACTTATCCAAGTACGAGAAGTGATTCAACTTCAAAACTGCTTCCGCCAGTTGGATGATAAAATCAGTCGGTGGCTCACCCGGAGAGTGGGTCCCAAGGGCATCTCTCAGTGCCTGCAGCCCATCTTCATGGGGAATGATGGTATAGAGTGAGCAAACGTCTAATGTGGCCAATTTGACATCGCCACTCAGCTGTGGTAATTCGGATAGCTTGGCGAGGAAGTCCATGGTGTCCCTGATGTAGCTATCAGACTGCTGTACTATTGGTTGCAAAAATGAGTCCACGTATACTGCCAGTGGTTGCAACAACGAGTTTTTAGCCGAAATGATTGGTCTGCCTGGTGGGTGAGAGAGTGTTTTGTGGACTTTGGGTAAGGTGTATATAATGGGACACACTGGGTGTGAGACCGTGAGGAAATCAAAGGTGTGTTTGTCAATCCACTTGGATTGGAAGCTAAGTTGTAATAGCCGGTCCACTTGTTTTTTGAAATTCGGGATGGGGTTGGTGGCACAGCCTAGATAGGTCGACGTGTCAGCTAATTGCCTACAGATCTCTTTGTTGTAGTCACTCCATTCCTGCACGACAATTGCTCCTCCCTTATCTGCCGGTCTAATGACAATAGTGGTATCATCACGTAGTGTTCTGAGTGCTTGTCTTTCTTGTTTGGATAAGTTATCATAGGTCTTCATCGGGGTACCTGTGTTAATATCCTGTTCGACCAATCGAGTATACGTCTTTATACTGGGATTGGATGAGGGTGGGTCATACGTGGATGGTGGACGGAACGGGGACCTGTTTTCAATATTGGTATCCCCATAGTGTTCACGGAGTCTGAGTTTCCGTCCAAATTTATACATATCTATAGTCGTCTCAAAGGGTTTATGTGGGCACATTGGTACAAAGGACAGGCCACGTGAGAGGAGGCTCAATGTGGCCTCATCCATAGGTCTATCTGTCAGATTAAACACTAGATTTTGTTTTTGTCCCTGCACCTTCGCCATACGTCGCCCCTTCCTTGGATGTGGTCTGCGCGTCCCCCGCTGGGGGGTAGACCTACTTCTTGGCTCTGTCCTAAAAAAGCTGTATTACGTGGTCGACGGGTGTCAGTCTGGTCTGTATCTGAGGTGGAGGCAGATGACCCAGTGTCGGAGGTCACGTACTGCCTTCGACCCTGGCGGCGCTGTCGAAAACTTCTCTGGGGTCTAGTTGGTCTTGAGTCACCTAGGAGCCACCTATACACTGTATGGTTCTGATAATCCGATACCACTGTGGCTAATTTGTTCCGCTTAAATGCGGTGAGTTCTTTCTTATAGCTGTCGATCTGGGCTTTTAATTTCTCTAGGTGGTTACAGGTTTTGTCACCCCTGATAGTGGATGAATGA